>NC_029791.2:7752114-7758481 GCF_000816755.2 Arachis ipaensis | reverse complement strand
TTAGTAACAGTAAAAATACGTATAAATACATTTTTATATATAATTTAGTGATCATAAAAAAAAACTCTAATGAAATAATAATTATTTTTGACAGTTAATAACTGTAAAAACTGCTTATTTGTCTTAAAGGTAAGTGAGTGTATTGGGTAATTTTATTTAAATTGTTAACTATCATGGCTTGCAATAAATACAACTTAAAAGATCTAAAATCTTAATTTGATTATTTTTCTTTAAAAGCCATTGATGAGAGTTTGAGACTTAAACAAATAACTACTTAATTTACATGAAGATGTATTTATATAAAAACTATAATTAATTTATTAAATCAATATTTTATTTAAATTGTTTAATATAATACATATTCATATTTTAATATATTTTTCAAATTTTCATGCGCGAATGTAACAACTTATTGAGAAAGTATTAAGTATGTGACAAAATACGAAAATACAAAAAATAAAATTAAAAAAAAATTAAAATGATAAAATAAGACTATATTTTTTATTATATAGAATAACTGACGGTACACGTTGAAAAGGATACAGATTAGTCAATTAAAAGAAGAAAAATTTGTTAAAATTTGTTATTACTAGTAAAGTGAGTTGAGATATTTTGGCCGAGTTGTTGTGAATGATGAGGTTTTTGTTCTCTCATTCTTAGGACTATATAAGATTCATCCTAACTGTAATTCAAACACAATTTTATAATTTTAAATTCTCTTTTCAGTCTTTTTCTCTCTAGTTCTCTAATTCTCTGCTCAAACTAGAATTCGTTCATGGTATTAAGAGCTGTGGTATTTTGATCCATGACTTCATCCGTCGCTGCTGATTCTGCTAACTCAAACCCTGCAAATAATAATGCTGTTATTGTTTCATCAATTTTCACTCCAAAAAATTTTTAGAATCCTATAGCCAATAAATTAGGAGAGAACAACTTCAAAATATGGCAAGCATAGGCACTTGCAGCAACTAGAAGCCAAGATCTGTAAGATCATCGCAAGCGTGATTCAATTCCTCCTCAATTTGAATTTGATGCTGATACTCTCACTGGTATTGAATCCAAGACTTACAAGCAATGGAGACAAGAAGATTACTGCTTAATTTATTTCCTTCTAGCCTTCATGTGGACAAAGATTTAAATAACAAGATGATTGGCAGTGCCTTTTGTTATGAAATGTGGGAAAAGTTTGAAGATTATTTCGCCAAGACTGTAAGATACAAAGTTAAACAACTCAAATCTCAAATCAAAACTATCAAAAAAGTTGGGTTAACAGTTACCGATTACATGAGTAAGCTCAAACACCTCTTTTATTCTTTAGCAGCATTGAAAAATTCTCTCACTACTGAAGAACAAATTGATGTTATCATTGAGGATCTCAATGAAGATTATCAAATTATGTTCATATCCACTGTTTCTACAAATACAGAATCATTTACACTCAATGAAGTTGAGAATTTATTACAAACACATGACAACATGCTAGAAAGATTTCACAAACCAAAATCCATGATTGCTCAAGCACACTATTCACAAACAAATTTTGGGGGAAAACATGGAAGAGGAGCTAGGTTTAATCGAGAGGGTCATAATTCCTACACCTGAACTTGTCCACAATGCCAGGTTTATGGAAAACTAGGTCATCTTGTGTGGTCATGTTATCATCGCTTCGATCAAAGCATTTCTTCCCCAACTAATTCTCAGGGTTTTCGACCTCCCACCAACTCTCAACAATCCAGAATTTTCACCACTACAAACTCCACAAGATCCTCCACTCTTCCACCACCCTCTTCTTCTTTTCATCATCCTTAGGCCTATGTAGCTATACTATCAATGTTAACAGATGATTCTTGGTATCCAGACACTGGCGCCTCACACCATCTCACTCCTGACCTGAATAATCTGATTTTGAGCCATGAATATCACGGATTAGAACAGGTTCGATTGGAAGATGGTTCCGGTATGTTCATCTCACATTCTAAAAATTCATATATTCTTGCAAAAGACTCAAATCGCCTGTTTTCTTTAAATCAAATTTTATATACTCTTGATTTAACAAATAATTTGATAAGTGTTGGTAAATTTTGTGAGGACAATCATGTATTCTTTGAATTTCATGCACACAATTGCTTAGTCAAATGCAAACACACTCAAGAAACTCTTCTACGTGGACATAGGGCTCAAAGAATCTACAATTTTTGTTAATACTGTCACCTATAAAAATTATACTCATGTTGTTAACAATGCTGAAAAATCAGACTCATGTAACTCTTACACTTTATTGCATTATAGACTTAAATATGCTTCTCCTAAAATTATAAAACATGTCCTTACAAATTGTAATCCTCCAAAATATAATAAAATTGTCAATTTTTTAGATTTCTCTAACTCTATTTGTGATCATTGCATGCAAGCAAAAATGCATAAGTTACCATTTCCTATTTCAGAAACTACATATCGTTATCCTTTAGAACTTGTTTACTCTGACGTTTGGGGTCCAGCACCCATGATTTCTCACCTTGGATTTTGATATTATGTGACTTTTATCGATGCATACTCTAGATATACTTGTATCTATTTGCTTGTAAATAAGCCACAGGTTTTTGAAGCTTTTAAACAATATAAAGAATTCATTAAAAAATTCACAGGGCACAACATCAAAATGCTTCAATCCAACAATGGTAAGGAATATCTCTCTCATTCCTTTAAAGAATGCCTTCAACATCATGACATTTTTCAGCGCTTATCATGCCCATACATCCCAAAACAAAATGGGCATGCAGAAAGAAAGCATCATCACATCACTGAAATGGATTTGGCCATGCTTTCTCATGCCAAAATGCCTCTCACCTACTGGGATGAATCTTTTTTAACTGTTATATATATAATTAATTGCTTGCCTATGCTTATTTTATCTCACAAAACACCCTATGAAATGCTTTTCTTTGCTAAACCTAATTACACCTTTTTTAAGACCTTTGGCAGCGCTTGTTACCCTCACCTTCGCCCTTACAATCCTGCCAAATTTCATTATAAGTCACACAAATGTATTTTCTTGGGCTATTCAACTCAACACAAAGTTTACAAATATCTTTTTTCTACTGATAAAATTTATATTACCCGCCATACTCTCTTTGATGAATTTCAATTTCCATTTCAAAGTTTATTCTTTCTCAAACCAGACAACACAAAATCTCAGATCAGACACCAGTTCCTTGAATGCCAACTATACAACCAATTCTGTCTCCACCTAGAACACCTACTATATCTAACGACAACACTGACCCACATATAACAACCCGTCCGTCCATCCCATCCTCAACCTCATCTGATTTATACAACCATTAACATCTCATCAAACTTCTCTACTTGATGAATCCTTGTTATCTAAGTCCATATAACAGTAGCAACGCGTCTCTGTAGTAGACATTCCACTATCTCCCAACAGCACACGCCCTACTCACCAAATGATTACTAGATCAAAGAGTGGTATATCAAAACCTAAAGCATATACTACTTCTATACATAGCACTAACGATATAGAAGAACTACCACCCAAAAATACTAATTTAGCTCTCAAATTACTAAAATGGCATGATGCCATGAAAGAGGAATACAAAGTCCTCATGAACACCAAAATATGGACCCTTGTTATACCTCTATCTCATGCCAATATTATTGGCTGCAAGTGGGTCTTTACAATTAAAAGGAACCCAGATGGTACCATACAACGTTACAAAGCTCGCTTGGTAGCAAAAGGGTTCCACCAAGCTGAAGGTTTTGATTTTAAGGAAGTTTTTAGTCCAGTTATAAGACCTGCCACTATATGTGTGATTCTATCTATTGCTTTATCTTGGAATTGGGTGATACGCCAATTTTATTTTAATAACAGATTTTTAAACAGGGATTTACATCAAGCTATTTATATGACACAGCCTTTAGGATTTATTCAAGACACATCAGACATGGTTTGTAAACTAAATAAGAGCCTTTATGGCCTCAAACAAGCACCACGAGAGTGGTTTTTGAAACTTAGTCATACTCTACAAAAATTTGATTTTTACTCTACAAAATCAGATATTTTTCTTTTTGTTAGAAATGATGACAAAAGTGTTATGTATTTACTTGGTATTTAAGTTATTTCTTAGGTATTGAAGTCTTACACACTCAAGCAGGACAACTACATTTATCTCAAACAAGATATATTACCAATTTGTTATCCAAAGTTGGCATGCAAGGAGCTGCTCCCATGTCCACTCCAATGGTCTCCTCCCTTCAACTACTGTCATCAGGATCTCAAGATTTCGAAGATCCAACTTTATACCGGTCTGTAGTGGGAGCTCTACAGTATGCCACCATCATTAGGCCTGAGTTTTCTTTTGCTGTTTACAAAGTAAGCCAGTACACGCACAAGCTACTGGTATCTCATTGGAAGACTGTTAAACGAATTTTGTGCTACCTGCAAGGGACAAAGACTCATGATTTAATTTTTCATACATACAATGACTACAGAATATATAGGTTTTTAGATTTTGATTAGGCAGCTGACCTCGAAGACCGAAAATTAATCTCTGGGTACTATATATATTTGAGAACTAACTTAATTACCTGGTCATGCAGGAAACAAAACACAATCTCCAGATCTTCCACTGAAGTGGAGTTCAGAAACTTGGCTGCATGTGAACGGGACATTTGTTGGCTCACAAATCTGTTGATGGAACTTGGAATAAAGCCCCAGACTGCTCCTATAATTCTGTGTGATAACATGAGCACAGTTCTCTTAGCTTATAATCCGGTGTTACATGACAAGATAAAATATTTTCATCTAGATATTCAAGTCATTCGAGACAAGCTTACCAAAAGGTTATTGCATGTGGTCCACATTCCGGGAAGTGAGCAAATCGCAAATATTTTGACTAAATCCCTTACTGCTGTCACTTTCGAGCGGTTGAAGAGCAAACTCAGAGTGGTTCCAAAACCAATCTTGAGTTTGAAGGTGGTGAAAAGGATACGGGTTAGTCAATTAGAGGAAGAAAAGTTTGTTAGAATTTGTTATTGCTAGTAGAGTTGGTTGAGATATTTTGGCTGGGTTATTGTGAATAATGAGTCTTCTGTTCTCTCATTCTTAGGGCTATATAAGACTCAGCCTAACTGTAATTCAAACACAATTTTATAATCTCAAATTCTCTTTTCAGTCTTTTTCTCTCTAGTTCTTTAATTCTCTGCTCAAACTAAAATTCATTCAGACATACATATATATTGCATAAGAACATGAATGGTGTATGTAATGAAGTCCGTGGTAGTCCACGCAATCGCTAACTCAAGTGGTCATTGATATAGAAAATCACACAATGATTAACACTGCTGTTGCTCTTTCAACCGATGAGGATGAAGGATTGGACGAAGAAGAAGAAATGATTAAGAGAATAAAGTTGTACAATCTTTGCTAACCTCGCCAGAGGAGAATGAAGAGTGGCACGAAAACAGCGGGACAGTAGTAGATGGGCAGTGGGTGGGAGGTTGGAGTGAGCGTCGGAGGGGGAGGCGCGTCCGACTGACCGGCGGAGGTGAGGATCGGGATGAACAACGGTATGAGTGGAGGAGCGTAAGAGTGTTGAGATCAAATAAGAATGTGATGTGACGGTATATTAAAAGGAGGTTACGCTGCCTAACCCTAATAATTTATATTTAAAAATTGATTATTCTAATAAATTGAGAATCTAATTTTAATAATTAATTTAACCTTTTTTATACCGTTGTTCACGTTGTTCAATATTTACATTATTTACCTATATTTTTTCATAGAACTATATAGATCAATGCGTCCACATATATTTTGTAGTTTGACAAATATTCGCTGGAGTATTTTATCAGCGAGCATATCCACTACCGCCACCGTGTCCTCTCCATCCTCCACCACAATATTCTCCTCGTCCTCCCCACTCACCATGCATATCCCTAGCCTCCTCTCTGCTAATAAAATCCTTTATCTGTTGGGTTGTATTCTTAATTAGTTGTACACATATATCCAATAATTAATACAAAACAAAAGTACACAATAATTAATTTAATTTTAAAATAATTATTATTATTATTGTTGTTAAGAATATTTTTTTAAGAAAAAGTATAAAGAATTAACTTTTATAGTTAATTAATATTAACTATTTTTCATTTTAGTTCTAAAAACTTTTATTTTTAGATGATTTAGAGTTTATTCTATTATAATTTACTAATTTAAATTTTAAAGTTAAAAATTCATAATTTAAGATATAAAATTTAAAATAAAATTTTAAAAATTAGTTAATATTAGTTGAAAAAATTAACTTCTTAGAATTATTTTTTTTATTATCACAAGTGTCATATTAACCAA
>NC_029791.2:7745739-7752109 GCF_000816755.2 Arachis ipaensis | reverse complement strand
TATTATGATAATATTTAATTTGATTGATTTTTTCACCAAGAATCTTGATAATTAATCACGTGCATGAGATTATTCCTTCAGAAAATCAATACTCTTATATTTTTTTGGTAGATTAATATATTTGAGTGTAAAATTATATAAATTACATTATTTTATACAATATATAAAAAATTAAAACAGTAGCTACCATGAACTAAACCAAAAAAATATTAATCATAAAAATATAAATTATGCATGTGTATATATAAAACAAGTGAAAATCACCTATATTTAATTAATTTTTTTTAAATGGAGGTCAAATGTCCAAAAAACAAAAAAGATCACACTAGAATAATTCTAAAAGATGTAATATCCATTCTATTAGCAAGGAAATAATAGTAAAGTAAGAGAGATGGATATTCGAATTGGTGACAGTCGGCCTCCTACTTTTAATCGTGTTTAGTAAATGTATCAGCATAAAAATTGGTCTTTTTAAAGATGTGCATAACCTCAATTTCGTTCAATTTTACTAAAAGCTCTTTAATTGACCTGTCGATGGTGGAGCTACCATGTCTATCGGATTATTTTCTTTAAAAGCAGTAAAAAATTACATTTCTAATATAATTCTATCACCAACTCTAAGATACTTAGGTTTGGTGGCAAGCTTGACACCAGCATAAAAATCCCAAATCTTTACGGTTGTGATGATAATAGAAGAGCACTGATTTTTTATTCTCTATACTCAATGTACTAATATCTCTATTAATAGCTTTATATGTATACTTTATTTCTCATGATCATTTTTAAATAATCAACAGAAAAGAACAAATTAAGCACACAAAAAAGGACTTCATTCTATTCATCTTCGCCATTGATAAAATTGTAGAAAATGTAGTGAAGTGTATAAAATGTACGCAGATTAACCATAACTATTTATAAGGATTCAAATTGGTGATACATATAGTATTCATGAGACGATTTTTTTCGGTCAATTAACTTTACCAATATCAGTTAAGGCATCATATATTATATCAGCATTAAAGTGATAAACTAAGACGCATGTATGTGAAACACTTAGATAAAACAAATTAAAAAATAATAGCAAGTAAATCTTTAGAACATGACTGATTGCATCATATATCATATCAGAGAGATATTTGTCTACAAACACATCCATTCAGACACCCTGATACCAACCAAACAAGTGAAACTCATCCATATTTAACTGTTTTTTATTATCTATACTTAATGTAATAATATTTCTATTAGTAACTTTACATGTAAGTGTATCAGCATAAAAATTGGTCTTTTTGAAGATGTGCCTAACCTCAATTTCGTTCAATTTGACTAAAAGTTCTTTGATTGACCTGACGAGGATGGAGCTACCATATCTATCGGATTGTTTCCTTCAAAAGCAGTAGAAGAGTACATTTCTAATATAATTCTATCACCAACTTTAAGATACTCAGGTTTGGTGGCGAGCTTGACACCATCATAAAAATTCCAAATCTTTACCGTTGTGATGATAATAAAAGAGCACATTTACTGATTTTTTATTTTCTATACTCAATGTACTAATATCTCTATTAGTAGTTTTATATGTATACTTTATTTCTCATTATCATTTTTAGATAATCAACAGAAAAGAGCAAATTAAGCACACAAAAAAGACCTCATCCTATTCATTTTCGCCATTGATGATATTATAGGGAATGTAGTGAAGTGTATAAAAGGTATGCAGATTAATCATAACTATTTACAAGGATCCAAATTGGTGATACATGTAGTACTCATGAGACGATTTTTTTCGGTCAATTAACTTTACCAATATCAGTTAAGGCATCATATATTATATCAGTATTAAAGTGATAAACTAAGACACATGCATGTGAAACACTTAGATAAAATAAATTAAAAAAATAATAGTAAGTGAATCTTTAGAACATGACTAATTGCATTATATATCATATCAGAGAGAAATATTTATCTACAAACACATCCATTTACACACCCTGATACTAACCAAACAAGTGAAACTCATCCATATTTAACTGTTTCTTATTATCTATACTTAATGTACTCATATCTCTATTAATAACTTTACATGTAAGTGTATCAGCATAAAAATTGGTCTTTTTGAAGATGTGTCTAACCTCAATTTCGTTCAATTTTACTAAAAGTTCTTTGATTGACCTGACGAGGATGGGGCTACCATGTCTATCGGATTGTTTCCTTCAAAAGCAGTAGAAGAGTACATTTCTAATATAATTCTATCACCAACTCTAAGATACTTAGGTTTGGTGGCGAGCTTGACACCAGCATAAAAGTCCCAAATCTTTACCGTTGTGATGATAATAGAAGAACACATTTACTGATTTTTTATTCTCTATACTCAATGTACTAATATCTCTATTAGTTGCTTTATATGTATACTTTATTTCTCATTATCATTTTTGGATAATCAACAAAAAAGAGCAAATTAAGCACACAAAAAAGGACTTCATCCTATTCATCTTCGCCATTGATGAGATTATAGGAAATATAGTGAAGTGTATAAAATGTATGCAGATTAACCATAACTATTTATAAGGATCCAAATTGGTAATACATATAGTATTCATAAGACGATTTTTTTCGGTCAATTAACTTTACCAATATCAATTAAGGCATCATATGTTATATCAGCATTAAAATGATAAATTAAGACGCATGCATATGAAACACTTAAATAAAATAAAATTAAAAAATAATAGCAAGTGAATCTTGAAAACATGACTTATTGTATCATATATCATATCAGAGAGATATTTGTCTACAAACACATCTATTCACACACACCTTGATACCAACTAAACAAGTGAAACTCATCCATAATTAACTGTTTCTTATTATCTATATTTAATGTACTAATATTTCTATTAGTAACTTTACATGCATACCTTGTTTTTTGATATCATTATTGGATGATTGATTAATTGCTATAGCAGAGATCAGTAGAAAAGAACAAATTAAACATAAAAAGAAAAAGAGCTTCATCCTACTCATCTTTGCCATTGATGATATTATAAGAGATGTGGTAAAATTTTTGTGAAATGTATACAAAGTAACTACAACTATTTATAGGGATCAAGTTGGTGATAGATATAGTATTCATATAAATATTTTTTCAGTCGGTCAACTTTATCAATATCGATTAAGGCATTGAAGTGATAAATTAAGACGCGTGTGAAAGACTTAGGTAAACAAACTTACGAAACAATGGCAACTGGCAAGTGAACCTTGAGAACATGCCAACCTTGAAAACATGCAAACTAATTGCATCATATATATTCTATGGGTATTAGAGTGATAAACTAAGACGCATGAATGTGAAACACTTGGATAAAAAAAATTAAGAAATAATGTCAAGTGAATCTTGAGAACATGCGAACTGATTGCATCATATATTATATCAGAGAAAGATATTTGTCTACAAACACATCCATTCACACACTCTGATACCAACTAAATAAGTGAAACTCATCCATCTTTAACTGTTTGTTATTATCTATACTTAATGTACTAATATCTCTATTAGTGACTTTATATGTATACTTTATTTTTTGATATTATTCTTGGATGG
Source organism: Arachis ipaensis (assembly GCF_000816755.2). Classification (NCBI taxonomy): domain Eukaryota; kingdom Viridiplantae; phylum Streptophyta; class Magnoliopsida; order Fabales; family Fabaceae; genus Arachis; species Arachis ipaensis. Next base: position 7,748,508 of record NC_029791.2, on the reverse strand, counting down.
CTGATCAATTGCTACAGTAGAGATTAAGCAAAAAAAAAAAGAAAAAGGGCTTCATCCTACTCATCTTCCTCGTTAATGATATTACAAAGGATGTGGTGATGTTTTTGTGAAATGTATAGAGAGTAACTACAACTATTTATAAGGATCAAGTTAGTGATAGATATAGCATTTATATGAAGATTTTTTTCGGTCAATCAACCTTATCAATATCGATTAAGCCATTAAAGTGATAAATTAAGACACATGTAAAATACTTAGATAAATAAGTTTAAGAAACAATGGCAACTGGTAGGTGAACTTTGAGAACATGCCAACTTTAAAAACATGCAAACTAGTTGCATCATATATTCTATGGGTACTAAAATGATAAACTAACACGCCTGTAAAATAATTAGGCAAGCGAGTTTACAATTGCTGAATTATAAATTTTTTTTTGTCTACAAAATACACTCCTTCGCACACATTATCCACTCTCTGATACAAAATAAGTGAAACTCACCAATATTTTAACTGATTTTCTAGATCAGTAAAAGATAGCAAATTAAATACAAGAAAAAAAATTTCATCCTACCTATTTATTTTCTCTCTTGACAAGATTATAAGGGATGTAGTAAAATGTAGAAATGTATGAAAAATAACCAAATTATTTATAAGAATTAAGTTGGTGATAGATATAATGTTCATGTAACAGTTTTTTTTTTCAATCGGTCAACCTTATTAATATCAATTAAGGTATTAATGTAATAAAATGTCAACATTAAAAATATATAAAATGATTGTATCATGTATCATATCATAACATAATGTAAGATAAAAAAAAAAAACTAAATTGACGTATCTTTTTAATTTTTGGTTAACACAACACATTCACTCACATATACTACTTTCTTTTTAATTTTATCTAGATTCAAATTCTTACGTAACTTTTTAGGTGACCAACTATTTTTTCATTGTGTCATTGTTTGAGAGTTGTATATTAATTTAGTCGACTCAATTGAAACCAATAAAAAAAAATTATGAATTGAAGCTATAATGAGTATAAGAGTACAAATAGATCTGTGTCCATTAATAAAAATAAACCTAAATACAACTTAAAATTTATAAATAGTGATAAAAAATAATAGCAGAGTATTATTTAAAAAAATGTCCTTACAACTATTATTTTTTTATTTCTATTTATAATACTTAACCTATATTTAAGCCTATTTTTATTAATTAGTCCAAATATAATTATACTCCTGTACTCATTATTGTCTATTTCTATTAATTGGACCAAATTCAATTGTACTTATATATTTACTATATAATTTATACGGGAAAGTATAGGGAGTCAATGAAATATTTGTATAATGTGTATAATAGAAGTTTAGGGAGTATTAGAGATATAATCATTAGTGTTATATTTTTTTATCAGCTTAAGCTTTTGGGATGAGTAATTTTATGATATGAAATGTTTATTATGCATAGTACCCAGATGGTTATTCTGGATATTATAAGTGATGTTCATTTTGTAACTCATATAGTCTATTATATACAATGTACAAATATTCCATTGGCTCCCTAGCAGTATTCTATTTATACATGTGTTATAAATAAAGAAAACAAAAGGTGAGAAGGACATAAAAGTCCTAAATCAATATAAAAATTGACAAATTTGCATCATCAATAATTTTGTATAGAATCATATAAGTTATTTGTGCAAAAACTAATAAAAAACGAGTATTCAAAATTTGATCAAATAGTTCATTTTTTATATACATTTAAAATAAATTAACTGAAAAATAAATTAGTAAAACTTTCTAATTTGTTAGAAAAAATATGAAACTTTGGACGTTCTAATTTCTAAATAGAACAACAAAAGCAACATTCAAAATCTTCTATTTGACACATTCAGACTTTGTTATTTAGAACATCCAAAAATCCAAAATACCTTCTCAAATGAATATGATGCACATAGACATAGTGATGACTAATATCTGAATAATGATTTATTATTTTCTTTAGTTTTTGTGTTTTCAACTGTATTTTGTTTTCATTGAATATGTTCTTCGATTTTTTCATCTTCTTATTCTTCTCATTTGCATCTATTTGAGAGCGCGAACCTATATATTCGAGAAAGTTAACAAAATTGAGAATTTAGTGGAGAAGGAGAATAGTGCAGCTACTACTAAAAATAAGAAAAGAAAAAGGAAAAAGGGATGGATGAAAAAGGAAATATAGAAGGAAAAAAATTTGACTGATTATTAACAACTAAATAATAATTTTTTAAATTAGACTAGTCCTATTATAAATCATCCATTCATCCTTAATGGCAACTAGTAGTGAAAAAACAACGCAATTACATGTTTCAAGGAAAATAATAACATTCATTATTCAGCCAACAATACAACACCACAAGCAAAACAATAGAATTAAGTTAAATTAAAAACTTTAGCTATCATTAAAAAATAAAAACTACAATCATAATGAAAAAACATACAAGATTATGATGTTGCTCCGGAATTTGGATCGACTTTTCACTTGAGGATTACCATAAACATAGATAACATTAGGACAATGAACTCGAGCACATTTGTTTAATAACATTACTTTATTGTAAGTTACATATTAAAGTATGACAAAGAACTTATTATTTGTAGCCTCGATTTTAGCGCAATATCGTGCTTCATCTCAGTTTCCTTCGTTCCAAATTCCAAAACCTTCTTTGCGGCCGATGCTATTTCCTCCACCACCACCGTATCCTCCTCCGCCTCCATGTCCGCCACCTCC
>NC_029791.2:7744085-7744919 GCF_000816755.2 Arachis ipaensis | reverse complement strand
CACCTCCATGCCCACCACCTCCTCCTCCGTGACCACCTCCTCCTCCATGACCACCTCCTCCTCCACTGTCACCTCCTCCATAATGTTCTTCATGCATCAAGGCTGCACAATCAATGAATCAAATAATTAAATTAAATGATACTTGATCTATTTTCACGGAGTCCAGTTGAAACTAGAACAATTGCCTCGCTAGAAGATCAATAACAGTTTTTTCGCTTACCATTATCCTCAACGCTTCTTTTTTGAACTCCATTTTCTTGTACTGTATCATAAAAACAACATTAACATACAAGAGCCATGCAACTTCAACATAATTTCAATGACATGCGTTAAATAAAATTTGGTTTAATTTTTGTACTAAATTAGAAAGAATTCTTTACATTGCATGTATATAACGTATTCTATATATGTAAAAAGCGCAATCATGCATGCCATTTATAGGAAGCTTTTCTTTGGGAGAGGAAACAATTGATACCTTGTAACTCATCCTCTTTGGATGGCTCATGAGCCACCGCAGAAGAGATGAGAACCACCCCTAAAAGGAAACACAGAAGAATAGGTTTAACCCTCATTTTTGTTTAGTGACACTACTTGAGAAAAACGATGAATGCATAGTGTCCTCAACACTTCCCATATATAGATGGTGCCGCAAGCTAAGAGCACTGGTAAATTCATGGAGGGAACGTATTCTATAAGCGCAATCATGCATGCCATTTATAGGAAGCTTTTCTTTGGGAGAGGAAACAATTGATACCTTGTAACTCATCCTCTTTGGATGGCTCATGAGCCACCGCAGAAGAGATGAGAACCACCCCTAAAAGGACTAAAAGGAAA
>NC_029791.2:7737117-7742534 GCF_000816755.2 Arachis ipaensis | reverse complement strand
AATTCTTTTTTTATTTATAGTTTTATTTTTAATATTGAAATGGTAATGGTATTTTTTAAAATATGGATCGTTGGAGTGTTATTTTCAAATGTAGAATCGTTTAATTAGAGAAGTAGATCTCACACTGTCCGATTCGTTAGAAGTACAGAAATCGGACCGTCCGATTTGTATAGGTATAGAAATCAGACCGTCTAATTTATGAGAGGTATATAAATCGGACCGTCTAATTTATATTAAAAAAATTTTAAAAAAAAATTAAGATATACAAATCGAACCGTCTAATTTCTATACTTCTTACCATTTTAAAAAATACCAAAAATTACTATATTAAAATATATCACTTGTACTACTTCTATATCTAAATTTTTTAGCTGGTATAGTTTTTATAACCTTTTCTAGTTTATTTCATATAATAAAATTTAAAATATTTTATTCTTTACAGATAACGACATAACGTATTCTTAAATGATGATGTAACATTGTAACAAGTTACTAATGTGACATATCTTGAATTCCTACTTCAGTATTTTAACTTGGTACTTTAAAAAATTTAGTTACCAAAAGATGTTTTCTAATTACTTTTTTCCCAGTCTACGTCTCTACATACATACCATGTTCAATTTTGACTGACACGGAGATCTGCTGAAGATTTTGATCGGGGGAAAAGCTCAAATTAAGTGAAAATGTTTGGTAATGAAAGAAAATTAGTTAAATTAAGTTACTTGAAATGTGCACCTCGACTATATTTGTTTAAAATAAAATGTATGCTAATTATTTCAATTAGTTCGTTCCATGTTATCGGCTATACATATGAAAATCTGATGAAGGCGTTTCTTGTTATTTACTATAAAAGATACGTAACATAAAATGTTGCATATCGAGAGAAACTTTGAAATCCTGGAATTCATGTTTCTGTGCCACCTAGAATACAGGTGTTCATGATAGAAAGAACGATTCGTGAATCAAAGGCACGTCTTCATGAGTGTAATCGGTGCAATTAATGTACTTTTCTTAAAGAAGGAAAGGACAAAGGAGATAGGGGCAAAAAGAAGCTGCATGCATATGGCTCTTCACTTTCATGTTACCTTCAAGTTAACTTGCATTTTAATTTTAAGAAATGGGTTTAGTTAGGAAAATGGTAAAATTATCAATTAAATAAATTGTTATAAATAAATATAAAATTTATTTTTTTATGTATTTGATAAATAAATTAATTTATTGTGAATTTAAAGGTTTATAGTTAGAAAAATGGTAGAATTACCAATTAAATAAATTTTTGTAAATAAATATAAAATTTAATTTTTTATGTATTTGATGAGTACATTAATTTATTGTGAATTTAAATTTTATTTAAAAGTTTATCGTTATATATAAAGTTGAATTTAAATTTTTATATGTATTTAAATAGATAAATAAAATAAGACAATTTATCTAAATAAAATAGTTGAAAAAAATCTTTACTCAAATGCAACAATTGTAATTTCTTTAAGGCAAATTTTATGGTGTAGATGTCAAAAAATATCTACACATGTAGAAGTAACATGTTTTGGTTTGATGAGTGACACTTGGTGTTTGTTATTTGTGCTGTCTTTTATATACTGTACAGTAAAAATACTGTAATCTTTAGAATTTATCTATTAAATGTAACATTAATTATGTTATTAAAATTTTAATGATATTCAGATTTTTATGGTGTAAAATATCTACACATGTAGAAGTAACATGTTTTGGTTTGATGAGTGACACTTGGTGTTTGTTATTTGTGCTGTCTTTTATATACTGTACAGTAAAAATACTGTAATCTTTAGAATTTATCTATTAAATGTATTAAATGTAACATTAGTTAGAACTTTAGTCACCAAAAAAAAATATATAGTTAGAACTTTTAAGTTTTACAAAGATTTAATTACTCTGTTGGTCTTATAGTTTTGTAAAAATTTTAATTAGGTTCCTGTATTTTTTTTCTTTTTAATTGAGTTCTTGCACCAAATTTTTTTTTTAATTAGGTTCCTATACTTTTTTTTCTTTTAGTTGAATCCTTACACCAATTTTTTTTTAGTTGGGTCCCTATAAAATTAAGCTAATTACTGCCAAGAGGGACCTAATTGAAAAAGAAATTAGTGCAGGAACCCAATTAAAAGAAAAAAAAATATAAGGACCTAATTGAAAATTTCGTAAAACTATAAGGACTTACAGAGCAATTAAACCTTTCCTGTAATTTGATACAAAAGTGAGTCATTTTTTCTTTTGCCAAAATGAATATTGATATTTATGTTAATATGCTAATCCTATGAAGCTTGATTAAAATGCAGATATGTGATATGGTTGCAGTGGCAAAAGTAATGAATGCCACACTTGTTCTTCCTTCCCTTGATCATGATTCATTCTGGACTGATCCAAGGTAAATTCCCAATTCCAGTTTTTTATGTATAAAGTGTGACATTGATGATTTTAAATCCTCATGTTATCAATTTTCCAAAAATATAACGTCCCTAATATATTTCAGTGACTTTAAAGATATTTTTGATTGGAGGCACTTCATGAAAGTTTTGAAAGACGACATTGACATAGTTGAGTATTTGCCGGTTAAGTATGCATCTGTCAAGCCACTTCTCAAGGCCCCAGTTTCTTGGTCAAAGGTGTGTTTGGGAAACAATTCTATTCTGCAATGATTCGGCTCTTCTAAAGTGAAAGCTATGTTTTAGGGAGTAAAGTGCAACAGACTCGTTAGAAAATAAATAAAAAGTTGTTGTTTTTAGATCATGCATATGGTTTGTATCTTATTAAGTTTCACATTGTTGATTTTTTCATCATCGATTCGGATGTTGTAGACTCTTAGATTCCAAATCGAGTTTATGAGTCGAGTTTTATGAACAAAGTTTAGCTAAGCTCAGCTTAGGTGGTCTCTTGAGTTTGATTACCTTGAAACAATTCTTGCTTTTCTTAGTGGGCGCAATGGTGGCTTAGATGCTTCTTCATTTTGCAGGCTAGTTACTACAGAGGAGAGATTCTACCACTGTTGAAGCGACACAAGGTCATACAGTTTACTCACACGGATTCTAGACTTGCCAACAATGGCATTGCTTCCTCAATTCAGAGGCTTCGATGCCGTGCCAATTACGAAGCTCTCAGGTACACAACAGAGATTGAAGAGCTAGGAAGGACACTAGTGAACAGGCTAAGAACCAATAACGAACGATATATTGCCCTTCATTTAAGGTGTTTTCTTGTTCTTCACTTAATTCTCTTTGCTTATTTTTGTTGTCTTGTTGGTCTCACCAAGTTCAGTAGATACACAAGATAGAAATAGGACAGTAAGATCGTGTCACTATCTTTGTTTCTATTTCACCAGTTTTTGGATCAACTAAAAAAATGGACAAATTTGTATCACAACAGAAACATTTTCTGCATTATATCAACTAAAAAAATGGACAAATTGTTACCGATCGAGGCATGAAAGTTTTCTTGACTCTAGTTATAGAGTGAAGCTCTGCTTTTTCTTTTTTGTTAATTTATTTACAAGACTTTAATCAACAATCAAACTAAGGCTTCCTACTTTGTTTTTGCTTACTTTGTAGATATGAGAAAGACATGCTAGCTTTCACTGGCTGCAGCCACAATCTAACAGCAGAGGAAGCAGAGGAACTAAGGGTTATGAGATATGAAGTGAAGCATTGGAAGGAAAAAGAGATTGATAGTGTGGAGAAAAGATTGCTTGGTGGATGCCCTATGTCACCAAGAGAGGCAGCCGTTTTCTTGAAGGCAATGGGGTACCCTTCATCGACGACAATCTACATTGTCGCCGGGCCTATATATGGTAGCAATAGCATGGCGGCATTTAGGGCAGAGTACCCTAATGTCTTCACTCACTCTACTCTTGCAACTGAGGAGGAGCTGGAGCCTTTCAAGCCATACCAGAACCGGCTCGCTGCCTTGGATTATATCGTGGCATTGGAGAGTGATGTGTTTGTTTATACTTATGATGGAAACATGGCAAAGGCTGTGCAGGGCCATAGGAGGTTTGAAGGATTCAGGAAAACTATCAATCCTGACAGGTCAGTTCACAAAGTTCTTTTAGAAATGGTACCTTAGAAATGTTGCAACAAATGGGACCTTAGAAATTTTTACATGGAAATGGTATTTGTCACTGACATATAATCTTTTTCATTTCTTTTTCAGATTGAATTTTGTGAGACTGATTGATCAATTGGATGAAGGTTCCATGGAATGGGAAGCATTTTCTTCTGAGGTGATGAACTTGCATTCTAATAGGCTAGGTGCTCCTTATCTTAGACAGGTAGGCGAGTCGCCAAGAATCGAGGAGAATTTCTTCGCGAATCCCTTCCCCGGTTGTGTATGTAACAAGTCTCAGGAGATGATCACAGCACTGAAACTTGATCATCGAATCGGCCTCGACTCGCAAAGATAGTACACTGGATTTTTTGATACGTAGTTAAAATTGGTTGGGGTTCTTCACAATGTGTATTATGTTAAAAATGGCACTGTATTTAAGAAAAGGTTAAAAAAAGGAAAAAGCTCATTCATGTTGTTATGGTGGGAATGTTGCTTCTTCCTTTGTTTCAAGCCAAGTTTGATGTGGCTGCTGAAGAATCTAAAGGGACATTTGTGTTAGGGTTCTTCTCATTTCACTAAAAGGTATGAGTTTCCGTTTTAGGGAAGGAACAGATAGAAGGTTTTTTGTGTATAATCAATACAAGGCATAGATTAAGATTATAGTGGGAGATTGGCATTTATGACGAAATTACCCTCGTGGAAGTGGAGGGGATTATAATGTATTCATTGATTTTTTTTGAGAAAAACAATCTCCAAATGGAGCATATAGTTACAATTCTTCAAGGATGTAACATTTGAAACATAGAAAATTTTTTTCCCATTGAAGTGTTTTGTGTATTATTTATATTGTTTTGCAACAATCTGCCTTTGGGTGCAGTAAAGAATGTACAAATACTTGTAATTACATTGATTTATTATTCTTTCTGATATTCATTGCAGCTATCCATAGCTTATACCTAACAACAAATCTTGGTAAGACAATTATATACATTAAAAATTAGTTATTAAATTAAACAACACTTATATCGACAAATTAAACAACTCTGTCAGTTTTTATAGTTTCGCAAAATTTTTAATTAGGTCTCCATATTTTTTTTCTTTTTAATTGAGTTCTTGCACCAAATTTTTTTTTTAATTAGGTTCCTATACTTTTTTTTCTTTTAGTTGAATCCTTACACCAATTTTTTTTTAGTTGGGTCCCTATAAAATTAAGCTAATTACTGCCAAGAGGGACCTAATTGAAAAAGAAATTAGTGCAGGAACCCAATTAAAAGAAAAAAAAATATAAGGACCTAATTGAAAATTTCGTAAAACTATAAGGACTTACAGAGCAATTAAACCTT
>NC_029791.2:7734133-7737028 GCF_000816755.2 Arachis ipaensis | reverse complement strand
TTTAGTAATTTAATCAATATTTATATAGTAACTAATATTTATATTATTATTGTACAATTTTATTAGTATTCAATTCTAAAGAATTAAGAGTATATTACTTTAGAATAAGGCTCAAATTTAAAATGCGATAAAGTATTTAATCGTTAAACATATATTCTGAAATAGGTCTATTGATAAAGAACAGAACTCAAAATAAACAAAAGACAAGAATTAAAATTGAATAAAAAATATATTAAAATTAAAATAGAAAACAAAGGATAGATTGAAATTGAATACAAAGAGAATCACTTGACTTTTAATTCAATTTCTTAATGCAACAAGAAAGAGACTCACTCAACCTAACTTGTCCATATATACTTTGAGAATTGAATTGAAGGGACACGCTCAACCTTCTATCCAATTCTCCGATGCAACAACAGAGACTTATTCAACCTCACTTGTCTACACCATGGTTTCATCATGAAATTAAAAGAGACTTTTCACACCTCTAATCACTCAATATGACGATTACAATAGTTTAGGAGATATTTATAACATTTTTTTAGGTTAAAATAAAAAAACATAAACCTATAAATATAAATTCCAATCTAGCTAGTAACTAATTAAACAAAATCAAAATACATCAAATTAAATTGAACATTCTAAAAATATAAACTAATAACTTTTAAATAATACTTAAACTCTTTATATCACGAATATTTGAAATACGTATCACCTAGTTAATATTTTATTTTAATATATTTTTTTTGTAAGTATAATTAAAAAATAATTTTTTTTATCTTTAAAATTTAATAACTTTATGATCATTTTATATTTCTTGAAAGGAGTCATGACATTATAAAATTTAATTTTATAATCAAAAAAATAATTGTTAGATGAGTAAATTTGATAAAGGAACCAAATAATATGTTGCATAGTTTTATTTTGCACTTTATACTGTTACTATACATAGTTAGAAAAAAGAAAAACAGAGAAAGCTTTGCTTGGGCAGATTTATAGCCCAACTGAATGCATTGTTCAATTTTTTATTCGGCCTATTATGCGACAAAAAAATAAATGTCATTAAAATTTAACAATATAATTAACATTATATTTAAATAGAAAAAGCTGAAAGTTACAGTATTCTTACTGTACAGTGTACATCAAATTTCACTGGTTCCAAAAAAAAATGCCAAATGTCACTTTAAAAAACAAAACACGTTATTTCTACATGTGTAGATATTTTTTGACATCTACACCATAGATTTTGCCATCCTTTAATTGCGTGTCCTAATTCATTATTATGTAAACCATGATAAGTTATCACGTTTGACTTTTTACACATAAACCGTAGCAGGTAAGTACGGTTTATGAACTGATTAAGATGAGCATAAACAGCGGAAAGTAAGCACGGGTTATGTATGAATAACGTGGGTGGAAACCGTGCTAGGTTCCCGCGGTTTATGAGTAGTCTATGTGATCATAAAACCTCCTAAATTACCACGGTTTATGCGTGGAGTAATATAAATACAAAATTCACCTATCACATTGACTAAACTTATTTATTTACGTAAAGTTTGTTTATAGACTCAACAAACTTGTTTACATTTTAATACGATTTGAATTGTATTAGTATATTTTTATAAATTTTAATCAATTTAATTTTATTTAAATAATTAAATTTTTAAATTATAAAATTTGTATTAGTTTGTAATTTAAAATTTAAATAGATATAATTTAAATTAATGATTTATAAAATTGTATGTATTCGTATTATTGTATTTATATGATTAATTATATTTATTCGATTTTTAAAAAATAAATGTGGTTAATTTTTTTTATTTAAATACATTCATATTATTTTTAAATTAAAAGAATATACTTATTTAAAATAATATGAGTACGTTGATTTAAATTTAAAAAATTTTAAAATAATTATGAAAACACAATCAAAAAAAATTAAATCCTAAAAAATAACATGATTTTGTTTAAGAATTAATTTGTTTTTATTTTTTATAATAGAAATAAAAAATCTTATTAACATTGAGCTGGTCCAATACTCTAGATAACTCTTGTTTAATAGTGTGATTTGCGCTTATTATTTAGAAAACTCTATTTCTCATTTGCCATTGTAAAATACTTCTATTCAACAGTTTAAATCTCACTCATATATATATAATTTTTCTCTTCATAAACCGTTGCAAGTAACAAAGATTTTTGCATTTACGTATCTTTTCATAAACCGTGGAAAGTAACAAAATTTTATGATCAAAGTTCTCTCTTCATAAACCGAGCTTAGTTACCACGGTTTATGCTCATCTCGATCACTTCATAAACCGTGTTTATCTGTCACGGTTTATGTGTAAAAAATAAAACGTGGTAACTTACTACAGTTTACATAATAATGTAAGTAAAGAAATTGTAATTGTTGTATTTTAGTAAATATTTTTTTTAACTATTTTATTTAGGTAAATTGTCCAATAAAATATTAGTTGATGAATCTAAATTGATTATGAATTAATTAAGTAAATCTATAGAAATAATTTCTGTGTCTACTGTTTTTTTCACCAAAATTTTTTTCTAAGATGATCGTGACGATGAGAAAATGCAACTAAAGGCAGTTAGCTTAAGTAACTTAGTTAGTTAATCTACTATATATAGTGTTCAAATTAGGAAAATTTTCTGAAATAAAATAAAATAAAAATTTATTATTTTCCACATTATAATTATTTTATTTTTATTTATTGAGATTCGACCTTTTTTTTGTATGAAGCAGCAAGCTAAGTTCGCCTATTGCAAATTTTATTGAAATTTGTCCACTTTATCGAGGAACTTTATTGAAAGTAACAAGTGGCTTATTGGTATGGTAAATTTATTCTCATTTTCATACAATTTAGACTGTAGTGGTATATTTTT
>NC_029791.2:7721779-7734034 GCF_000816755.2 Arachis ipaensis | reverse complement strand
TGGTTACTTAATATAAAATTATGACCAATTTAATACATCTATAATAATGACATAATGAATAACATGTAAACAAATAATATTGTAACACGTTGTATAAACTCATATATAATCAAATAATATTATGATATATGACACATCCATTATCATATCACTACTGGTAGCCAAACTATATATGAAGTGACACATATCATTAATAATTCACCCTATCAAACCACATTAATACACCGTTAATGAAAAAATGAGTCAGAAATGACTAATACACCGTTATTGGAGAATGCACACCGCTTTTTGTTTTCTAGTTCTTTATTTGTTTCATCAATTTTTTTCTTTTACGTAACAATGCATAAATATTTTAACCATTGAGTTTATTTAATAATTAACAATAAAAATAAGATTATTCTTAAACTCATTTTTGTACTTTTTTGTATACATACGTGTGTATATGTCTCTTTTTTAATAAAAAATTAAATAAAAAGAAAAACCAGATTCTTCCTTTTTCTATTTGCTAAAATGTTAATGTTGAAATAAAATCCTTTTAACTACAAGGATAAAAGATTTTAAAATATTAGCGTATTAACTCATATTTTTATAAGAATTTAATTTTAATGTACTGATAATACATTATCGTTCAATTATGTCCATTCATTTAGGCTGTATTTAGTTATAAGAATAGGATAAGACAAGTGCCACACAATAATCATGAAATTTAAAAAGAGGTTGAACCAGAAACTCGTGATTTGGGTGAGGATTTTCGTGATTTGAGCAAAAAATTACGAGTTGTTAAAGAAAATCATGCGGTTACGGAATCATTGGCTCCTCACGGGCCTGATGGTCATGTTAATGAGGCATGCATGGATGATGGAGAGGACTGGCAAGAAGTGCTGCGTAAGAAAAAATTCACATTGGGCCATCTATCAAGTTTGAAGGACCAAGATGGAAAGCAGCCCAAGTATGGTTCGAGAAGGGTCGCAAAGTCCAATTTGCATGGTGATGAAGGTGATGATGCGTGAGCATCTTTCCTATCTTTTCCTAGTGAATTTGCATCTAAATTGTTGAGTTTAATAAAGAATTAATTATCTTTTAGCCAATATGGATGCTACTTTGAGTCTTGTACAATTCTGTTTATTTTAGGTAGCATTTAGCTGGATTTGATGGAGTTTCTGCAGAAGAAGAGATGAAGGCGAATGATGCTGTCAACCCTGACCTCTCTGCACTCAAACCTGAATAACTCGAGTTACAGAGGTCCAATGGATGTGATTCCAGTGGCGTTGGAAAGCTAACTTCCAAAGCTTTCCAACGATATATAATATTTCATACTTCTTCTCCAAACTCGCTGCCAAGGCTGCACCTAACTTGAGATTTCTCAAGTTAGGCGCAAGACACAACAACAATACGCGAGATTGGTCCTGCCCACTTCAAGTTAGGCGCACTAAAGCCCAAGTTAGGTGCACTAAAGCCTAAGTTAGGTGCAGCTTCACTCAACTAAACTCAAATTCATACTGCCAAGTCCAAGTTAGGCGTGGATCCTAGTGAAGCCAAGTGGTCCCCATCCATCAATTGAAGATTTGCTCATTGCTATAATTAATTCTAAATTACAATTCAAATATTATTTTTAGGAAAAGATATTATTTTTAGTTTTAGATATTTTGATTTTAAATTTATTAGGATTAGTTATAAAAGGGAGAAACTTTCCTTCCTTAGGGGATTCAGATCCATCAGATTCAAAACTACCAAAATACATTTTATTAGAATCCTTATTTTCTACTCTGAACCATGAGCAACTAATCCTCCATTGTTAAGGTTAGGAGCTCTGTCTATTTCTATGGATTAATTTTATTACTTTTTCTATTTTAATTTATGCATGGATTTATAATTTAAGAATTGTTTTCGCTCTTTATCTTATGAATTTGGGTAGAACGGAAGTATGACCCTCTTTCTATTTGAGTTCTTGTATAACTTGGAAAAACTCTTTACTTTAACAACAGCTTGAAAACATATTCTCCTAAATTTTAATTATCTGGATTTAACGGGATACGTGACATATAATCCTTTTATTTTTGGGTAATTAGAGTTTTTGTGGCATATAAACTGGAATTTGATCATGTAGCATCTAATTGGAATTAATTGACCAAGAAATTGGCAGTTAATGAATTTTAGAGGAGACTAGAAAGGTCTAAGAAATTAGGGTCTAGTCACATATAGTTTGCCATAAATTAAATCCTACATAATTAAAATAATTAGTAAGAAAAGTAAATCCGGAAAAATAGATAACTCTGAAGCCTTAACTGCTTTCTCAATATTTTACTCCCAACTTATTCACCTGTCTGTCTTCAAACATCTAAATTTATTAATTAATGCTCTGTGAATATTCAAACACTATTTTCTGTTTGTCTAACTAATCCTATCAAACACTATTGTTGATTAATCCATCAATCCTCTTGGGATCGACCCTTACTCACGTAAGGTATTACTTGGTACGACCCGGCGCACTTGCCGGTTAGTCTGTGGTTAGAAAATCCGCACCAGAAGGCAAATCAATTGGCATTACAATAGGGCACGAGAAAAACATAAAATTGTGTCATCTCCATCGCACAGAACTCCTGCACGTCATGAAATTTCTCTCCGAAAGCGTCTGCGGCCTTCCTCCCTGCAGAACTCACCGGTTGATAAAAATGGTGGCGCAACGGAGGAAACTTTAGTAGATGGAAGTATGGCAGGTGCAGCGTTAAGGGGTCCGAGGGTGGTAATTATTGAGGATCAGAGTACGCCAGTACTGCAAGACAAACCACCTATTCAGGGTGGTGATTCTATTTAGAGTATTATGTTCTTATTTATTCTGTCTCTATTATTTTTGGAGAGTTTGAATACGTCTGTTTAGAACATTAGGGGAGTTTCTAATAAATTAGTCCGGTTGCATTGTAAGGAACTTGATAGAAAATCTAGACCTGTTTTTTTATTGTGGTTAAAACTCGCTCTCATTTTCAGCATTTAAAATTGTTTTGGGAAAGGTTGGGGTATTACTCTATTGGTATAGTGGAAGAGGAGGGACATAATGGGGTATTTGGTTTCTATCCTTTATGTAAGGTGTTTGTTGTAAGTACATTGATACTTTTGATCAGGGTGTTACTGTTGAGATTCAGTTTGATAATTTGATTTGGAGGTGTAGTGGTATTTATGGTAGCCCTCAATTTAATAAAAGGGTTCTCCTTTGAGATTATATTGTTGTACAATCTATGATTTTCCAAGGACCTTGGATTGTTCTTGGTAATTTTAAGGAAGTTATATTTTCTCATGAATCTAAGGGTTGTCAATTTTCTCATCAAAGAGTAGGCGAGTTTGCTACTTCATTAGAGGATAATGGTTTGTTTGATCTGAAGACTATTAGGAGACGGTTTTTAGGTACAGGTGGGTAAAAAATTATGTTAACATGGCAAAAAAACTTGACCGAGTCTGTATAAATAGTGGTTGGTTATCTATCTTTCCAGAGGTTTATGCAGAAGTTTTAAATATGTTTCAGTTTGATCATTACCCTATTTCGATGCGTTGTAAAGGTCTCCTCAGTTTAAAGAGAATCGACCTTTTCGATTTGTTGATGCTTGGGCTACTCATCCCGGATATAAGGATATTGTGAATCAATCATGGTAGTTTGGTAATAGAAGGATTCATGGCAAGTTTTTAGAAGTGCAGAAGAATTCCTTAGAATTTAACTCGAAGGTGTTTGGTAACATTTTTGTTAAGAAAGGTGAATTTGAGCATCAGATTAATTATTTGCAAGAGCGTTTGGAAGTGGTGGATAGTATTTATTTACGTCAGAAAGAGCAACAGTTGCTTGATGATTATAATAATACTCTAGTACAAGAAGAGTTCATATGATTCCAAAAGTCCAGAGAGCAGTGAGTAAGGTTCGGGGATAACAATACAAGAGTATTTCATGTTCAAACTCTTGTACGAAGGAAGCGTATTAAGATTCATGACCCTTTTCTCAAGGATGGAGTGTGAGAAACTGATCCGGAGGTTCTGAGTCAGAAAGAAGAGTTTTTCTACAAAAGCTTATTCTGTCGTTTTGATGATGTTGATTTGTGTTGCCTTGGTGATGTACCTTTTCCTTTTCTGAATAAGGAAACTTGCAATTATCTTATGGCACCAGTTACTACGGAGAAAAGCAGAACAACTATTTTCACATGAATTCTTTTAAAGCTCCGGGTCCTGATGGGTTTCAAACTTTCTTCTTCAAGGAATATTGTGAGATTATTGGTTTTGATGTTTGGAAGATGGTTAAGCAGGCATTCTTCGGTATTGCACTTGATATGAGAATGATGAAGACTTTACTGGTTCTTATTCCAAACGTTGAAACGCCGGTATCTATGAAAGATTTCAGGCCGATTAGTCTCTACAACGTAGTTTACAAGATCATCATGAAGGTCTTTGTTAATAGGCTCCGTCCTCATCTTACGGAGATTGTTGGCCCGTTTCAAGGAGAATTTATTTCGGAACGTAGAATTCTTGACAACATCATTATTGCTCAAGAGGTCCTATACTTTATAAAGAAGGCTAAATCAAAGAAAGGCATACTGGCCTTTAAGATTGATCTGGAGAAAGCTTATGACAGAGTTGACTTGAGATTTTTGGCCCATACCTTTAAGAGTTTTGGTTTTCCCAATCTTACAATTAATTTGATTATGACTTGTGTTACTACTTCCTCCTTATCCATTCTTTGGAATGATAATCATCTGAACGATTTTACTCCTAACTGAGGTCTTAGACAAAGAGATCATACGTCACCCTATCTTTTTGTGTTGTGTATGGAAGGATTGTCATACTTTATTAGTTATCAGGTTGATTTGGGCTTATGGGAGTCAGTTGCTGTTTCTAGAAGGGAGACCAAGAATATCCCACTTAATATTTGTAGATGACTTACTTTTATTCTATAAAGCTACAAAGAGACAAGTGCAAAATATAATGGTGGTTTTGGAGAATTTTTGTAAAGCATTTGCGATGAAGATTAATGTAGAGAAGTCTAAAGCACTTTACTCCAAGAATGTCTCTATGACAAAGAAAGAGATTTTCACTGGGTGTCCTCCATCAGATTTGTCCAGAAATTGGGCAAGTATCTTGGGGTTATCCTTAGCCATTCTAAGGTGATTTGTTCAACTTTCAATAGTGTCATGTATAAGATTTGGGGTAGACTAACAAGTTAGAAAGAGAATTTACTCAATCGGGTAGGTAGACTCTTCTTGGTTAGTTCCGTTGTAGCCACTATTCTCACATACCAGATGCAAGTCTTTATTTTTTCCAAAGGGATCATTAGTAAACTAGAGTCTATGATGAAGAATTTTTTTGGAAAGGACAAGTTGATGAAAGAAGGTTGAATCTTGTTATTTGGAAGGTACTAGTTACTCTAAAAAAATATGGAGGTTTGTGGATCAAAGATCCTTATTGTGTGAATATTTCTCTTCTTGGAAAGTTAGTTTGGACTTTTTTCCATCAACCAAACAAGTTATGAGCCCAATTATTGGATGCCAAATATTGATCATTTCAATATGACTATTTTGGTTACCTTAAGAATAAGGACTCTCCCATTTAAAAGAGTCTTTACAAGGCTTGAAAAGTATTGAAGGATGGATTTGCTTGGTGTATTGGGGATTTGAACCAGAATTTTTGGTATTCTGGCTAGAGGAGAGAAGGGCAGTTATCTAATGAGATGGATTATGTTCACATTTCTGATTCGAACCTCTGGATACAGGATATTTGGTCAGTTGGTAGGTGGCATTTGGATACTCTTTATTATCCTTTATCTCAAAATTTGAAAGGTAATATTATTTCTTACAATCCAGATGTGCAAGCAGGTCCGGAAGTGGGTTAGTATTGGTCTAGGTTTACTGCCAAATTCTATGACTCACACAATGATTATTTATGGTTATATAAGCAGTAGTTTAGTTGGGAGGAGCGAGAGAATTGACTTTGGCACCAGCTTGTTCCAGAAAGTACAAGTTTTTGGATTAGCTGTGTCTTAAGGAGGCTCTTCCTACGGCAAGTTCGCTTTAGAAGAGGAATGTCGTTATCGGATAGGTACCCAAGATGCCTTTCTAGTCAGGAATCGATTTTACATTGTATTCGGGATTGTCCAAAAGCTTAGCTTGTATGGCATAGGTTGGATATTTCTTGTCATCATCTGAATTTGAAGAACTGGCTCTTGTATCATAGTAGAGAGCATCCGTTCAGGTTCTTTTCGTGACTTTGGTGGATATGGTGAGTAAGGAATAAAGACATCTTTAATCTTCATGAGATTTGGCCTCTGAAAAAAGTTATTTGTCTAGTATTACCTTCAGAAAAGAAGCTTAGGAGTATTTTTGAATTACAACATATGTCCTTCTCCTCTATTCTAAGTGGTTCTTGAAATTCTCATCCATTGGTACCTTTAAGATTAATTATGATTCTAGTTATCCTGATTTTGTTGATAGTGTTAGTTTTGCTTGCATTATTAGAGATTGTAAATTTGTAATGGGAGTTGGCAAAGGGGGAGTTTGGAAATGATTGAGAGTAATAGTATTTTTCAAGGAGAATTATTTGCTATTTGGAGAGGATATCTCTTGCCTAGAATGTGGATCAATAAGATGTTCTTTATGAGACGAATTGTGTGGAAGCGTTTAATCTTGTTACTAATCACCAAGATGATTTTGAGTTTATTGATCTGTTGGTGCTCAAAATAACGAATATCATGCATTGGAATTGGCGTGTTAACTTTCGTTTGATTATGAGAGATGCAAATATGGTGGCAAACACCATGGTAAAGATGGTGATGAGGTTACAACTTCATCAAGTGGAGCATCCTTCTCCTTGCGAAGAGTTCAAAAGTAATCTTAAACGGGACTGTCCCTCTATTTAAGCAGTTCTTTTGTTTTTCTTGATTTTTTTAGCTTATTTAAGTCACCAAAAAATAGGACAAGACAAGTAAATACTGAAAACAAGATACAAAAGACAGAGACACAAATGATACAAACATAAAAATTAGTATTGTATTTTATTCGGTGATAAATTAGAACAAATTACGAAAATTCAATTTATTCTCATTTTTTTTCATTCAAAAATTAAAAAAAAAAATTATAAAAAATTAACAAAAATATTTAAAAAATGAGTTGTATTTTTTGTTAGTATCTTTGTGTCTTTTCTGTTAAGATGAACACAAAATATACCAATTTAGTGTTTCTACTATCTATACACAATGTTTCTATTCATGTCTCATCTGTCAAATATGATTTTGTGTCTCTGTGTCTCTATTTTTATGTCCTGTAATGCAGTTTTAGATGACTATTCTCACATTACAATCTTAGATGACTATTTACATATTAATTGTTTAAAATAGTTATTTTTGCAGACATAATAATACTTATTTATATGTGTTGGTGGGTCCCCAACCAAGTGGGGCCCACAACTTTTAAAACAAAAAAAAATAAAATAAAGAATGAAAGAAAGTGGCGTATAAGCCACGGAAGAAGAGAGAACGAAAATCTTGCTCTCTCATTTACAAAACAAAAGAAAAAAAAAAGGGAACAGTGCGGCGTCGAAGAGAAGAGAAAATTGGGAGAAAAGAGCAAAGCTATTTTGATTCGATTGTACTGGTAAATTTGCTCCATTTCTTATGAAATTTTAGTATGTTATTCCTTGTATAGAGATGAACATTAGGATATAACATGCTAGTTGTATTGCCTTCTCTTTTGCTTGATTTGAGATACCCACTTTTGTGGAAGGTTTATGTTGATTCCATCAGTTTTGATGATGTATTTTGTTGATTATTGAGATGCCCTAGTGTCACTAGGAAGACTGTTTATGTACCCATTATTCTGATAGTGAAAATATTTTCTGGACTAGGTCCTGTGGGTTTTTTGTCCCTCTTTTGGGGGTTTTTCCACGTTAAAATTTTGGTGTCTGATTATTTAATTTCTGCCATTATAATTGTTGCTTGGAGTATCTTTTGGTATTGCCTATTTAATCGCACAGGTTGTGGGAAAATTATTTGTGGTACTTCCGCTGTTAGATAGGTTCTTATTTGAACCTTTATAGAGTTTTTCCCAATAAAGTGGTATCTAGAGTTTTGGTTGTTTATCTCTGTGCTGATTAAATGGAGGAAAATATTCATGGACCGAACATGGTCAAATTGAATTCCCAAAATTATTCAATTTGGAAGACTCTCATGGAAGATATGCTGTATAGAAAGGACTTGTATGATCCTGTGGAGGGAGATAAATCCAAAGGTACTAAATCCGATGCTGAATGGAAGAAGCTTAATCGGAAGGAGTGAAAATGATGATGAGCGTCACATAATCATCACATTCATCATGTTCTTGGGAACGAATGGATATCTTAGAAGCGGAATAAGTTGAATTGAATAGAAAAACAGTAGTACTTTGCATTAATCTTTGAGGAACATCAGAGCTCCACACCTTAATCTATGGTGTGTAGAAACTCTATTGTTGAAAAATACATAAGTGAAAGGTTCAGGCATGGCCGAATGGCCAGCCCCCATGATCTAAGAACTAAACGTCCCAAGATGTAAACATAATAGTAAAAAGTCCTATTTATACTAAACTAGTTACTAGGGTTTACAGAATTGAGTAATGATGCAGAAATCCACTTCTGGGGCCCACTTGGTGTGTGCTTGGGCTGACCTTGAAGTTTACACGTGGAGAGGTCATTCTTGGAGTTGAACGCCAATTTACGTCGTCAATCCTTATTCAAAGTATAAACTATTATATATTGCTGGAAAGCCCTGGATGTCTACTTTCCAACGCAATTGAAAGCGCGCCATTTGGAGTTCTGTAGCTCTAGAAAATCCACTTTGAGTGCAGGGAGGTTAGAATCCAACAGCATCTGCAGTCCTTCTTCAACCTCTGAATCTGATTTTTGCTCAAGTCCCTCAATTTCAGCCAGAAAATACCTGAAATCACAGAAAAACACACAAACTCATAGTAAAGTCCAGAAATGTGATTTTTAATTAAAAACTAATAAAAATATACTAAAAGTAACTAGATTCTACTAAAAACATACTAAAAACAATGCCAAAAAGCGTATAAATTATCCACTCATCACAACACCAAACTTAAATTGTTGCTTGTCCCCAAGCAACTGAAAATCAAATAGGATAAAAAGAAGAGAATATACTATAAATTCCAAAATATCAATGAAACATAGCTCCAATCAGATGAGTGGGACTTGTAGCTTTTTGCCTTTTGAATAGTTTTGGCGTCTCACTTTATCCATTGAAGTTCAGAATGATTGGCATCTATAGGAACTCAGAGTTCAGATAGTGTTATTGATTCTCCTAGTTCAGTATGTTTATTCTTGAACACAGTTACTTTATGAGTCTTGGCCGTGGACCTAAGCACTTTGTTTTCTAGTATTACCACCGGATACATAAATGCCACAGACACATAATTGGGTGAACCTTTTCAGATTGTGACTCAGCTTTGCTAAAGTCCCCACTTAGAGGTGTCCAGGGTTCTTAAGCACACTCTTCTTTTGCTTTGGACCTTGACTTTAACCGCTTAGTCTCAAGTTTTCACTTGACACCTTCACGCCACAAGCACATGGTTAGGGACAGCTTGGTTTAGCCGCTTAGGCTAGGATTTTATTCCTTTAGGCCCTCCTATCCACTGATGCTCAAAGCCTTGGGATCCTTTTTATTTACCCTTGCCTTTTGGTTTTAAGGGCTACTGGCTTTTTGCTCTTGCCTTTTGGTTTAAAGAGATTTTGTCTTTTTCTGCTTGCTTTTTTCTTTTTCTTTCTATTATTTTTTTTTGCTATTTTTTTTCTTTTCTATTTTTTTTCTGCAAGCTTTTGTATTCACTGCTTTTTCTTGCTTCAAGAATCATTTTTATAATTTTTCAGATTATCAAATAACATGTCTCCTGTTCATCATTCTTTCAAGAGCCAACATATTTAACATTTATAAACAACAACTTCAAAAGACATATGCACTGTTCAAGCATTCATTCAGAAAACAAAAAGTATTGTCACCACATCAATATAATTAAACTAAGTTCAAGGATAAATTCGAAACTCATGTACTTCTTGTTCTTTTGAATTAAAACATTTTTCTTTTAAGAGAGGTGATGGATTCATAGGACATTCATAACTTTAAGACATAGTTACTAATGATCATGTAATAAGACACAAACATAGATAAGCACTTAACATAAGAAAACGAAAAACAGAGAATGTAAGAACAAGGAATGAGTCCACCTTAGTGATGGTGGCGTTTTCTTCTTGAGGAACCAATGATGTCCTTGAGCTCTTCTATGTCTCTTCTTTGTCTTTGTTGCTCCTCCCTCATTGCTCTTTCTCTAATTTCATGAAGGATGATGGAGTGCTCTTGATGTTCCACCCTTAATTGTCCCATGTTGGAACTTAATTCTCCTAGGGAGGTGTTGATTTGCTCCCAAAAGTTCTGTGGAGGAAAGTGCATCCCCTGAGGTATCTCAGGGATCTCTTGATTTGCAGTCAAATGTTCTACCACTGAGCTATAGACCCTTGATGGAAGCTTTTGTCTTCCCTTTCCTCTTTCTAGAGGTTTCTCTGGCCTTAGGTGCCATCAATAGTTATGAAAAAACAAAAAAGAACTATGCTTTTACCACACCAAACTTAGAATGTTGCTCGCCCTCGAGCAAAAGAAGAAAGAATAGAAGAAGAAGAAATGGATGTGAGTGGTGAAGGGGTGATGGGGAAGAGAGATATAGGATTATGAGGAGGGAAGGTGAGTGGAGGTATGTGGGGATCCTATGGGGTCCACAGATCTTGAGGTGTCAAGGATTTACATCCCTGCACCAATTAGGCATGTAAAATTCCTTTGCATGCATTTATGGCGTTTAAACGCCGAAGTGATGCTTGTTCTGGGCGTTCAACGCCCATATGCAGCATATTTCTGGCGTTGAACGCCAGCTCCATGCTTGTTTCTGGCGTTCAGCGCCAGCTCCATGCTCTGTTCTGGCGTTGAACGCCAGCCAGATGCTCCTTACTGGCGTTTAAACGCCAGTAAGTCCTTCCTCCAGGGTGTGATTTTTCTTCTGCTGTTTTTGATTCTGTTTTTAATTTTTTGATTTATTTTGTGACTCCACATGATCATGAACCTAATAAAACATGGAAGAACAATAAAAATAAAATTAGATAAATAAAAATTGGGTTGCCTCCCAACAAGCGCTTCTTTAATGTCAATAGCTTGACAGTGGGCTCTCATGGAGCCACACAGGTGATCAGGTCAATTTTGTAGACTCCCAACACCAAACTTAGAGTTTGGATATGGGAGTTCAACACCAAACTTAGAGTTTGGATGAGGCCTCCCAACACCAAACTTAGAGTTTGACTGTGGGGGCTTTAGTTGACTCTATACTAAGAGAAGCTTTTCATTCTTCCTCTCCATTGTTACAGACGGAGATTCTTGAGTTTTAAACACAAGGTTGTCCTCATTTAGTTGAAGGACTAATTCTCCTCTGTTAACATCTATCACAGCTCCTGCTGTGGCTAGGAAAGATCTTCCAAGGATGATGCATTCATCCTCATCCTTCCCAGTATCTAGGATTATGAAATCAGCAGGGATGTAAAGGCCTTCAACCTTTACTAGCACATCCTCTACTAGTCCATAAGTCATTTTCATAGATTTGTCTGCCATCTCTAATAAGAAATTGGCAGCCTGTACCCCAAGGATTCCCAGTTTCTCTATTACAGAGAGTGGCATGAGGTTTATCCCTGACCCAAGGTCACACAGAGCCTTCTCAAAGGTCATGGTGCCTATGGTACAAGGTATTAAGAACTTTCCAGGATCATGTTTCTTCTGAGGCAATGTCAGTTGATCCAGATCACTTGTTTGAACATCCACTCTAAGCTTACTAAGCTTTTGAGGAGGAAAGAACTTGGCTAAGAAAGTCGTGACCAGCTTATCCCAAGAGTTCAGGCTATCTTTAGGTTGAGAATCCAACCATACTCTAGCTCTGTCTCTCACAGCAAAAGGGAAAAGCATGAGCCTGTAGACTTCAGGATCTACTCCATTAGTCTTAATAGTATCACAGATCTGCAAAAATTCAGTTAAGAACTGAAAAGGATCTTCAGATGGAAGTCAATGGAACTTGCAGTTCTACTGCATCAGAGAAACTAATTGAGGTTTAAGCTCAAAATTGTTTGCTCCAATGGCAGGAATGGAGATGCTTCTTCCATGTAAATTGGAATTTGGTGCAGTAAAGTCACCAAGCATCTTCCTTGCATTGT
>NC_029791.2:7720366-7721431 GCF_000816755.2 Arachis ipaensis | reverse complement strand
AGAGCCTTCTCAAAGGTCATGGTGCCTATGGTACAAGGTATTAAGAACTTTCCAGGATCATGTTTCTTCTGAGGCAATGTCAGTTGATCCAGATCACTCAGTTCATTGATGAGCAAGGAAGGTTCATCTTCCCAAGTCTCATTACCAAATAATTTGGCATTCAGCTTCATGATTGCACCAAGGTACTTGGCAACTTGCTCTTCAGTAGCATCCTCATTCTCTTCAGAAGAAGAATACTCATCAAAGCTCATGAAGGGCATAAGGAGGTTCAATGGAATTTCTATGGTCTCTAGATGAGCCTCAGATTCCTTTGGTTCCTCAAAGGGAAACTCCTTATTGATCACTGGACGTCCCAGGAGGTCTTCCTCCTTGGGATTCACGTCCTCCCCTTCCTTGTGGGTTCGGCCATGATTGATATATCAATGGCCTTGCACTCTCTCTTTGGATTCTCTTCTGTATTGCTTGGGAGAGTACTAGGAGGCGTTTCAGTGATTTTCTTGCTCAGCTGGCCCACTTGTGCCTCCAAATTTCTTATGGAGGACCTTGTTTCACTCATAAAACTTAGAGTAGCCTTGGACAGATCAGAGACTAAGTTTGCTAAATTAGAGGTATTTTGTTCAGAGTTCTCTGTCTGTTGCTGAGAAGATGATGGAAAAGGCTTGCTATTGCTAAACCTATTTCTTCCACCATTATTAAAGCCTTGTTGAGGCTTTTGTTGATCCTTCCATGAGAAATTTGGGTGATTTCTCCATGACGGGTTATAGGTGTTTCCATAAGGTTCACCCATATAATTTACCTCTGCTATTGCAGGGTTCTCAGGATCATAAGCTTCTTCTTCAGAAGATGCCTCTTGAGTACTGTTGGATGCAGCTTGCATTCCATTCAGACTCTGAGAAATCATATTGACTTGCTGAGTCAATATTTTATTCTGAGCCAATATGGCATTCAGAGTATCAATTTCAAGAACTCCCTTCTTCTGAGGCGTCCCATTACTCACAGGATTCCTCTCAGAAGTGTACATGAACTGGTTATTAGCAACCATGTCAATGAGTTCTTGAGCTTCTG
>NC_029791.2:7717620-7719653 GCF_000816755.2 Arachis ipaensis | reverse complement strand
GAATTTTTGAAAAAGAGGGAGGTATTTTCGAAAATTAGAGAGAGAAGAGTAGTTAGGTAGTTTTTGAAAAAGATATGATTGAAACAAAAAGATAAGATTGATTGAAAAAGTTTTGAAATTTGTTTTTGAAAAAGATATGATTGAAATTTAAAAAGATATGATTGAAACAAAAAGATAAGATTGATTGAAAAAGTTTTGAAATTTGTTTTTGAAAAAGATATGATTGAAATTTAAAAAGATATGATTGAAACAAAAAGATAAGATTTGAAAATTAAATTTGAAAAGATAAGAAGTTAGAAAAAGATTTTGAAATCAAAGTTTTGAAAAAGATTTGATTTTTAAAAATCAAAATTAATGACTTGATTCACAAGTAATCACAAGATATGATTCTAGAACTTAAAGTTTGAATCTTTCTTAACAAGCAAGTAACAAACTTGAAATTTTTGAATCAAAACATTAATTGTCGATAATATTTTCGAAAATTATGAGATAAAATTAAGAAAAAGATTTTTAAAAAATATTTTCAAAATTTTTGAAAATAAATAAGAAAAATGAAAAAGATTTGATTTTTGAAAAAGATTTTGAAAAAGGTAAGATTTTTAAATTGAAAATTTGATTTGACTCATAAGAAACAACTAAATTTAAAAACTTTTTGACTAAATCAAATCATATTTTCGAAAATTTTGAGTAAAATAAGGAAAAGATATTTTTTTTATTTTTGAATTTTTAATGAAGAAAGAGAAAAACATGAAAAAGACTCATAACATAAAAATTATGAATCAAAACACACAATGCATGCAAGAACACTATGAATATCAAGATGAACACCAAGAACACTTTGAAGATCAAGATGAACATCAAGACTTATTTTTGAAAATTTTTAATGAAAGAAGAACATGCAAGACACCAAACTTAGAAATTTTCAAACTTTAGAAACTAACAAATTAAAAATGCATATGAAAAACAAGAAATGACACAAAACAAGAAGATATGAAGATCAAACAAGAAGACTTACCAAGAACAACCTGAAGATCATGAAAAACACTATGAATGCATGAATTTTCGAAAAATGCATAAATTTTTAGAAAGAGAAAAAATGCAATTGACACCAAACTTAAAAATTGACTCTAGACTTAAACAAGAAACAAAAAATATTTTTGATTTTATGATTTTAGTAATTTTTTTTGGATTTTTGTATATTTTTTTTTTGAAAACATATAGGGAAAAGGAAGCAATGAATTCAAAGTCCTCAATCAAGATTCCAGGAATCATACCAGGTTAGTCTAAAGCTTGATGGCCAGCCAAACTTCAGCATACCATTTTAAAACTTTAGAATTCATTCTTAAAAATTTAGAATAATTTTCGAAAACAAAAGGAAAAGAAATTTTTTTGAAAGATTTTTGAAAACAAAATTATTTTTTGAAAATAAAACAAAAAAGAAAATTACCTAATCTGAGCAACAAGATGAACCGTCAGTTGTCCAAACTCGAACAATCCCCGGCAACGGCGCCAAAAACTTGGTATGCAAAATTGTTACTCTGAGGTTGTAAAATTTGTTGTTCGTTCTCTCCCCGGAAACGGCGCCAAAAACTTGGTGTGCGAAATCATGATCATTCCATTCCTTGGTAACGGCGCTAAAAACTCAATACGCACGTTCATGATCTTATATCTGTTTCACAACTTCGTACAACTAACCAGCAAGTGCACTAGGTCGTCCAAGTAATAAACCTTACGTGAGTAAGGGTCGATCCCACGGAGATTGTCGGCTTGAAGCAAGCTATGGTCACCTTGTAAATCTCAGTCAGGCGGATTAAATTGTATTAAGAAATTATAGTGGATGAAAATAAATAAAATATAAAATAGGATAGTGGTACTTATGTAATTCATTGGTGAGAATTTCAAATAAGCGTATAGAGATGCTTTCGTTCCTCTGATCTCTGCTTTCCTGCTGTCTTCATCCAATCAATCCTACTCCTTTCCATGGCAAGCTCTATGTAGGGCATCACCGTTGTCAATGGCTACATCCCATCCTC
>NC_029791.2:7706608-7714701 GCF_000816755.2 Arachis ipaensis | reverse complement strand
TGAATGGAAGAAGCTGAATCGGAAGGCAGTTGCTTTGATTAGGCAATGGCTTGATCTTAATGTGTATCCACATGTTGACACTGAAACGAATGCTGAGAAGATGTGGAAGAAATTGAAGGAGTTATATGAGAGGAAGAATGTGCAAAACAAAGCATTCTTGATTAGGAAGCTTGTCAATATGAAGTATGTTGAAGGTAAATCAATGCCGGAGCACTTGAGCATTTTTTAGGAGACAGTGAACCAACTGACAAATAATGAAATCACTTTGAATGATTAGTTGCAAGCCTTGTTGTTGTTGTTGAGCTCTTTGCCTGATAGTTGGGAAGTTCTGGTTGTGACACTGACTAACTCAGCTCCAAATGGGAAGTTGACGTTAGCAATGATTAAAGAGAGCATATTGAATGAAGAAGCTAGGAGAAGAGAGCGAGGTTTGACTAATGCCTCTTCCCAGTCAGAAACACCTGTTTCAGAGTCACGGGGGGAGAAGTCAAAGTAGAAAACCTCACAGTTCTGACAAGTCAGAGAGTCGAAGCAAGTCAAGAGGAAAGTACAAACCAAGAAAGGAGTTCATTTGTCACCATTGTGGCAAGCCGGGGCATATCAAGAGGTATTGTAAGTTCTTGAAAAGAGAACAATCAAGGGGAAGAAACAAAGACAAAGATAAAGATAGTGATAAAGAAACTGCTGCTATTGTTTATGAAGATGTTCTTATCACATATGATGAAAATTATGTGAATCTTGTCTGTGATGATTCCACTTGAATTATGGACTCTGGTGCCTCATGTCATGTCACTCCGAGGCGTGAATTTTTCACTTCTTATACTGCTGAAAATTTTGGCAAGATCAAATTGGGAGATAAAGGAGTGTGTGATATCATTGGTATGGGTGATATGTGGCTTGAAACTAACATGGGATGCAAGTTACAGTGAAGAATGTTAGGCATGAGCCAGATATGCGGTTCAATCTCATTTCAGTGAAGGCATTGGATCAAGAGGGGTATTGCACTTCCTTTGGTAGTGGGAAATGCAAGATTACCAAAGGAGCTCTCATTGTTGCTAGAGAAGACAATAGTCTCACTACTCTCTACCGGTTACAAGCAAATTTGTGCAAAGAAGATGTGAATGTAGCTGATGATTTCTCTTCTGATTTGTGGCACATATGTCTTGGTCACTTGAGCGAGAAAGGACTAAGCGTCTTGGCCAAGAAGCACTCACTTCCCGTGAAAGGTACAACTTTAAATACTTGCACTCATTGTTTTATTGGAAAGCATGTTAGAGTATCATTTCATAATTCTGAACCTCATAGGAGATCACATGTTCTAGATTTAGTTCACATTGATGTTTGCACTATGGATGCTAAGACACTAGGTGGTGCATCATATTTTGTTACTTTTATTGATGATTGTTCTCGAAAAGTGTGGGCTTTTATTTTGAAATCTAAAGACCAGGTGCTCGGTATCTTCAAACACTTTCATGCAAGTGTTGAAAGAGAAATAGGAAGGAAATTGAAATGTGTTCGAGCAGATAATGTTAGTTAATACAGGGGTCCGTTTGAAGAGTATTGTAAAGGACATGGGATCAAGCTTGAGAAGACGGTTCCTAAGACTCCTCAACATAATGGGGTTGCTGAGAGAATGAATCGTACTATCAATAATAGAGTCAGGTGTATAGTCTCTCATGCAAAGTTGTTTAAATCTTTTTGGGGTGAAGCGATGAGGACTGCAGTAGATCTGATCAACCTTTCTCCTTCAGTTACACTAAATGGTGATGTTCCAGAGAAAGTTTGGAGAGGGAAAGATGTCTCCTATAGTCACTTGCGAGTGTTTGGCTGCAGGGCTTTTGTTCACATTCCAAGAGATGAAAGGTCCAAATTGGATGAAAAGTCAAAGCAGTGTATCTTCATGGGTTATGATCACGAAGACTTTGGTTACATATTATGGGATCCGGTGAGAAAGAAGATAATTAGAAGCCGAGATGTGATTTTTCTTGAATACCAAACTATTGAATATCTTGAGAAGACAGATAAGCCAATAACTATTAGATGTTCTATTGATGACGAACCTAGTCCTTCCACTAGACCTCCTGTTGATAGGGGAGATGTACAAGTTGATAATGATGGTGATGATTTGCATGATGAACCTACATCTCAACCTAAGGTACCAGATGTTGAAGTTCCACCTGAACCACCAGTTGAGCCTGAATTGAGAAGGTCTACTAGAGAGCATCATCCTTCTCAAAAATACTCTCCTCATGAGTATGTGATGAACACTGAGACTGGGGAGCCAGAGAGCTACCAGGAAGCTATATCTGATGAGCATAAGGAAGATTGGTTGAAGGCCATGCAAGAAGAAATGAAATCCTTGCATGAGAATCATACGTTTGAATTGGTGAAGTTTCCGAAAGGTAAGAGAGCATTCAAGAATAAATGGATGTTCAAGTTGAAAGCGGATGAAAATGTCTCACGAGCAAGGTACAAAGCTCAATTGGTTGTGAACGTCTTTGAGCAAAAGAAAGGTATTGATTTTAAGGAGATTTTCTCTCCAGTTGTGAAGATGTCCTCTATTCGAGTTGTGCTTGGATTTGCAGCTAGCTTGAATTTAGAGGTTGAGCAGCTTGATGTGAAGACTACATTCCTTCACGGTGACATAGATAAAGAAATTTATATGGAGAAACCAGAGGGTTTCGAGGTCAAAAGAAAGGAGCACCTTGTATGCAAGTTGAAGAAGGGCTTATATGGGCTGAAGCAAGCGCCGAGGCAGTGGTACACGAAGTTTGATTCCTTCATGGAAGGTCATGGGTATAGTAAAACTTCTTCTGATCATTGTATATGTGTTAAGAAATTCTCTGATGGTGATTTTATAATTCTCTTGCTTTATGTTGATGACATATTGATTGTTGGTCATGACACTAAGAAGATTGAAAGTCTTAAGAAAGACTTGAACAAATCCTTTGCTATGAAGGATTTGGGGCCCACAACTTTTAAAACAAAAAAAATAAAATAAAGAATGAAAGAAAATGGCGTATAAGCCACAGAGGGAGAGAGAACGAGAGTCTTGCTCTCTCATTTACAAAACAAAAGAAAAAAAAGGGAACAGTGCAGCGTCGAAGAGAAGAGAAAATTGGGGGAAAAGAGCAAAGCTATTTTGATCCAATTGAACTGGTAAATTTGCTCCATTTCTTATGAAATTTTAGTATGTTATTCCTGGTGTAGAGATGAACATTAGGATATAACTTGCTAGTTGTATTGCCTTCTGTTTTGCCTGATTTGAGATACCCACTTTTGTGGAAGGTTTATGTTGATTCCATCAGTTTTGATGATGTATTTTATTGATTGTTGAGATACCCTAGTGTCACTAGGAAGACTGTTTGTGTACCTATTATTCTGATAGTGGAAGATTTTTCTGGACTAGGTTCCCTGGGTTTTTTGTTCCTCTTTTGGGGGTTTTCCCACGTTAAAATTCTGGTGTCTGATTATTTAATTTCTGCCATTATAATTGTTATTTGAAGTATCTTTTGGTATTGCCTATTTAATCGCATAGGTTGTGGGAAAATTATTTGTGGTACTTCTGCTGTTAGATAGGTTCTTATTTGAACCTTTATTGAATTTTTCCCAACAATATGTATATATAAATTTTTTTATCTGTTAGTGCAATAAAATTAAATGTAGATAACAACAACAACAAAGCCTTGTCTCACTAAGTGGGGTCGGCTACATGAATCAAACGACACCATTGTGCTCTGTCATGTGTCATGTCTACAGAGAGACCATTTACATGTAGATCTCATTTGACCACCTCATGGATGGTCTTCTTAGGTCTTCCTCTGCCTTTCGCCCCTTGTCCATCTTCCATCTCATCCATTCTCCTGACTGGATGTTCTATCGGTCTTCTTCTCACATGTCCAAACCACCTAAGACGCGATTCAACCATCTTTTCCACAATGGGTGCTACTCCGACTCTCTCCCTTATATCTTCATTCCTTATTTTATCCAATCGCGTATGACCACTCATCCATCTCAACATCTTCATCTCTGCCACACTCAGCTTATGTTCGTGCTCCCCTTTAGCCGCTCAACACTCCGTACCATAAAGCATAGCCGGTCTTATAGCGGTACCTTTAAGTTTTAAAGGCATTTTTTTGTCACATATAAAACCAGATGCACTCCGCCATTTTGACCACCCTGCTTGGATCCTATGATTTACATCCTGTTCAATCACTCCATTATCCTGTATGATGCACCCAAGATACCTAAAACTTTTAACTTTTCGTAAGGTGTTTTCTCCAATCTTCACCTCTATATTAGGGTTTTCCCTTCTCGGACTGAACTTACATTCCATATATTCCGTTATGCTACGGCTTATGCGCAGACCATACACTTCTAAAGCTTCTCTCCATAACTCCAACTTCTTATTTAGGTCTTTCCTTGACTCTTCCATAAGGACGATATCATCGAAAAAAAGCATGCACCATGACACAGGCTCTTGGATGTGCTCTGTGAGTACTTCCAAGACTAATGTGAAAAGGTATGGACTTAAGGATGATCCCTGGTGTAATCCTATACCAATAGGAAATTCCTCTCTCACACCACCTTGAGTCTTCACACTAGTTGTGGCCCCATCATACATGTCTTTAATTGCACGAATATATGCGATTCTTACCCTCATCTTTTCTAAAACCTTCCATAAAACCTCCCTTGGTACCCTATCATACGCTTTTTCCAAATCAATAAACATCATATGTAGATCCCTTTTATTACTACGATACCTCTCCATCATCCTTCTTAAAAGGTATACCGCTTCAGTGGTAGATCTGCCTGGCATGAATCTAAATTGGTTCTCTGTTACTTGTGTCTCTTTTCTCAACCTCTGTTTTATCACCCTTTCCCATAACTTCATGGTATGACTCATAAGCTTGATCCCTCTATAGTTTTCGTAACTTTGTATATCCCCCTTATTCTTGTAGATAGGTACCAAGGTGCTGTTTCTCCACTCATCATGCATCTTCTTTGACCTTAAAATCTCATTAAAAAGCTTCGTTAACCAGTTGATGCCTTTTTCTCCAAGACCCTTCCAAACCTCAATCGGGATATTATCAGGTCCTACTGCCCTGCCATTTTTCATCTTCTTTAGAGCCTCTTTTACCTCGAAGTCTCAAATTCTTCGATAGTAGTCAAAGTTTTGATCTTCTTCCCTTGTGCATAATCGACCAAGGCTCGGAAGAGTCTTCTGTCCCTCATTAAATAACTCGTAGAAGTAGCTCTTCCACCTTTCCTTAATCTTCTCCTCTTGAGCCAACACCTCTCCATCCTTATCCTTTATGCACTTAACCTGATCCAAATCTCTCGTTCTTCTTTCACGGATCTTTGCGATTCTATATATACATTTTTCTCCTTCTTTTGTGCCCAAAGACTGGTAGAGACCCTCATATGCTCGTGTTCTTGCTTCACTTACAGCCACTTTTGTCTCTTTCTTAGCCGCCTTATATTTTTCCCAATTATCTGCGTTGCGGCATAAAGACCACTCTTTAAAGCATTCCCTTTTTATCTTTATCTTTTCTTGTACACTGGCATTTCACCACCAGGACTCCTTGTCTCTTGGTCCTATTCCTTTAGATTCACCAAAGCTTTCTTTTGCTGTTCTTCTAATAACTTCTGCCATTTTCCTCCACATCTCTTCTGCACTTCCATTTCCATCCCACTTTGGCTCTTCTCCTACTCGTCTTAGGAAGCTTCTTTGTTCCTCACCTTTCATCCGCCACCACCTCGTCCTTGGGTTCTTCGTATAATGTCTTTTCCTCAACTTTTGTTCAACGCAAAAATCCATGACGAGCACCCTATGTTGTGTTGTCAAACTCTCTCCCGGGATAATTTTACAATTAATGCAAAATTTCCGGCCGACTCTCCTCAACAGGAAGAAGTCGATTTGAGAGCTTGTTATGCCACTCTTATAGGTTATAAGATGTTCGTCTCTCTTTTTAAAACATGTATTTGCGATAAGAAGATCAAAGGTTGAGGAAAAGTCCAAAATAGTTTTACCCTCGGCATTGATCACCCCGAAACCATGGCCTCCGTGAATACTCCCATATCCAGTCACTTATCTACCAACATGGCCATTTAAATCTCCTCCTAAGAAAATCTTATCTCTCAAAGGTATGTCTTGAACCAAACTCTCTAGATCCTCCCAAAACCTTATCTTGTGTTGTTCGTTCGAACCCACTTGCGGTGCATAGGTGCTAATCACATGGAAAGCACCTCCTTCCACCACAAGTTTGATAGAGATGATCCGATCTCCCACCCTCTTGAAATCCACTACGTCCTTCTTCCACTGCTTATCCACAATTATTCCAACCCCATTCCTATTCTTCACTTTTCCTGTATACCAAAGTTTGAAGCCAGAAGTATCCAACTCCCTAGCCTTCGCACCAACCCATTTTGTTTCTTGTAGGCACATAATGTTAATCTTCCTCCTTGTCATGGTGTCCACCACCTCCATGGATTTTCCTGTTAGAGTGTCTATGTTCCATGTCCCAAATCTCAACTTTCTGTCGCTCCGACCTTTACCTTTTACTTTGTGAACTAGCTTATTTACCCTCGTCCGTTCACGAAAACGCGAGAACCCTTGCTCATTTAACACTACATCCGGGCACTGATGCAGCGGCTCTTGCTCATTTGACACCGTACTCGAGTCATACAGCGCGTTACTTCCAGGCAACGACCTAGCTTTAGCGCAATAATGTCTTTGATTCATCATGGGGTTCGACTATATTTTTATGTTGGTTGTCGAAGACCTAACACAACCCTCCTCCTCCTCCTAAAACAATAAATTTAATTTTTAGTCATCAAGATATTAAAATTAAAAGACTTGGATCCACTCTTGGAATTGACAATTTTTTTCCTTATATTATATATATATGTAAAAATGAACGACATTTTAAAGGGAAAAAATACAAAATTTTTTATATCCCTATGATATATAGTAGAAATAGATATTTCAATCGCGCATGAATGGTAACAAAAATATGAATTATTAAGTTGAAGACAGTGTTGTACGAATCGGACCAAATCGGCCAGTTCAGCTGAAAAACTGGTAAACCGGTGGTTTGGCTGGTTCGATTAAAGCTTTGGACCGAATAAAGATTTAAACCACTTAAAATCGGGCGGTTCGTTACAAACTGGACGAAACCGATCAAAATCGACCGGTTCGATGCGATTCGTGAACTGGCCAGTCTTATGGTGCTCCCAACAAATGCAGGTCTTGGGTGCTCCAACAACATTAGAATATTGGATCCAATATTCAAAAATGCATGCAAGGAGTATCGAGTATCAAACCCAGCGCCACCAAGCTAATGTGTTTGTTTGTAAATCTATGTGCTAATTATTTTATAAATTATATACATACACAACTGAATTATTTTATATTTATTTAATTTAATTTTAGTTTTATACTCAATTTTTTTTAATTCTTTAGAATTTATAGAATTATTAAAATAAGTATCAAATATTTTAATATTTACATTTACATATTAAAATATTAGTAAGGATATTTATTTTAAATTTTTTAGAGTATTGAGTTAGTAGGTCTTCGAAGATTTCGACTTAGGACTAATTAGTAGGGACATATAAGCATCACCACTAAATTTCACATGATAAATTAATGGAGGGACATAATGTGTTCATCGTTTACTATCTTGAAGGACCAAATTGGTACTTTATTTTTTTTTCAAGGGCTAATTAATTTGAAGTCGAAAATTTTAAGGACCTAATTGTCACTTTATTCAAATTTTTACTATTTTATATTTTTTATTTACGTACGACCGGTTCTATCGGTTCAACCAGTAATCCACCGGTTGAACCAGTAATTGAGTGACTCAGTAATCTGACCGGTTCAATCATCGGTTCGATTCTGACAACTATGGTTGAAGAGGCAAACTTTTGTCACAAACATAAAATAGAAAATTTTGTCCATATAGGTTGTTCCACCTTTAGGTACATTGGATTATACATTGTAATTATATTTAGTGTCTAGTTATGATGTATGGATACAGACACAGAATACGATACGATACCATACGATATAAGACACGTCAACCGTCAAC
>NC_029791.2:7701608-7706389 GCF_000816755.2 Arachis ipaensis | reverse complement strand
AATTTTTATTAAGACATATTTAGACACAACAAAAAATATATATTACGGTTAAAAAACACTTGAACATTTAGTGTCAAAAAATTAGTGGGCCCACATAACTGTTTACATAAATAATAAAAGAACTTCCTTATTCATTGCATGAATCTTGGCTTTTTATCTCCTTATTTTCAGTTGACTTAGTTAAAAGTTTTTAACCTTTAGTACGTACTTTGCGGAGTGAACATATAATTCGATTTTTTTCTATCTTCACAAAACAAAATTAATGAGATCTTTTAATACAAAAAAAAAAAGTCACTTTAAAACCCTTAATCTTATTATATTAAGATAATGTGATCTTCCGTTAAAAAGTCTATCAAATTTTAATAGAAATTAATTTTGTAAATGATTTTAAATATAATAGTTGGGGTTTTAAAATTTAAATCCCATTTACTATTTCCGTTACATCTTTATCATCGTAACTTTATTTTTGAGTAAATAGTCAAAATCGTCCTTGAAAGATACTCCGATCTCCATTTTCGTCTCCAAAAGACAAAATTAATCAAAAGCGTCCCCGAAAGTTACTCATATTGATCGAGTTCGTCCTTCCGTCATCTCAGTTGCTGATGTGTCTAACGTTTGCTGAGCTGGAACGTTAAGTGCTAGTGTGACAGAGAACAAAATAGCGTAGTGTCAATCCTCCACCCCCAAATCAATGGAACGACGTCGTTTATTCAAACGTGGGATATTCAAACCTTCTTCCCATCACTCCTCTCATAACAACCCTCTTGAACTTTCGCTCCAAAACCCCTCGTCTTCTCTCTTCTCCGAGACTCTCTGCCCTGAGATACTTGCCTTTGATCAGAACCTCGTTGTGTACTTGACGATTTCTGTGCGTATCAAGGCTTGTGGAGGAGTTGGCGCTACTACATTGGAAGGTTGGAGGACCTCGCGGAGAACTTACGCTGTTGGAGGAAGGAACAGTAACTGCCATAGGGTAAGATTTAATTTTTTTGACAGTTTTTGTTGATTTTGCAATGTTGGTGTGCGTTGGTTTATGTTGACGTAGTTCTAAGAACCATCTATTGAGACTATGGTTCAGATTAGGAA
This sequence comes from Arachis ipaensis, assembly GCF_000816755.2. Lineage (NCBI taxonomy): Eukaryota > Viridiplantae > Streptophyta > Magnoliopsida > Fabales > Fabaceae > Arachis > Arachis ipaensis. Next base: position 7,705,303 of record NC_029791.2, on the reverse strand, counting down.
GAACATGTTCTGTATGCGGTTGCTGTTAGGGGTTTCCTGGTTATTATGTCGTGGGTTATTCTGGTGTTTGGTTTTAATCGAGGGTTTGCGATGATTGTAAGACCCAGAACTTTTGAAAAGTCTTATTATGATCAAGTCTCAAATCATATGGTTATTTATAGCCTTAATTTCAGAAATTATTTTATTAAAGATAATCAAAGCAAGTTTTGATTTATTGAATTTGAAATAAGTTATAGTTATTATCCAATTTTACAATTATTGGATTAAATGAGTAATAATTTAAATATTATTACTGCTATTTTGGAAAATGAAGAAATTAAGTATATTATTTCTAATTATTTGATTTGAACGTTTTATTTGAAAATAATTTGCGAAAGTGATGAACAAATAGTATTTTCTATATATAATTAGGGTTGGATTTAATTGAGTTTTAATTACTATATTATTCTCAATTTTATGTGAAATTACTATAATACCCCTAACCCTAATTTTGCTAAACCCATTCCCTTCCATCCTCCCTCCACGCTGCGCAGCCCAACCCCTTTCCTCACTGCCTTTGCTGCGCAGCAACAACAACACACGCAGTTTCCTTTGTTCTCCAAGAAAGAAAGAAATAAAGAGAAAGAGAGATATGAGGGGGAGTAGAGGAGACCGGAAAAGAAAGGGGGAAGGAGGCCACGTTGCTGCCGCTGCTACCAATCCGCGCCGCCAGGGTCGTCCCGTCCACGGAGCCATGAGTCACGCCATGTCACTGAGAGGAGAAGGGAAACTCACCGCGTCGCTGTCACCTATAAGCCGCGCTGTTGCCCGTGCCGCCGCTAGTCCACCTTGGAGCCAACGTCGAGCTCGCGGGTGTGGGGGAGACACAGCGCCGCCGACTTCGCCAGTCTTTCGCCGTCAAATCCTCCTTGCCGCCGCCGTTCGAATCGCGATCCGGAGAGGGAGGAGATGCGAGCCATGGCCGGAGGAGAGAAGACACCGTGTCTGGAAGCCGCCGTCGTCCTCGGCACAGGGTCAGCCGCTGTCATGTATGGCAGAGCCAAAAAGAGAGAGTTCGGGAGCAGAGCAGGCGAAAGAGATCTGAGGCTGGGCTAGGAGTCCAACCACCGCGTCCAGCCGCCGGCGCTGCCTTCGCCGGAGCTGCCACCGTCAGAAAGGGGTTTTGACCGCCACAGGTGTCATTGCCGGAAAAAGGGAGCTGAGTCTCTGTGTTTCTGACCGCCGGGAGTGGTTCTATGACTTCCGGGAGCACCGTTGGAGCCTTTGGCTACTTTTGCTGTCGCCGAAAAATTCTATCGGTAAGGGTTTTACGTTGGTTCTCCTTTCCGTTGAGTTTCTGGGAACCTCGTTGTCACTGCATATGGTTCAGGTCATCGCTGCTGCTTGAGGTGGCTGTCGGGCTGCCGCCGAACCAGTTCGGAGACCGCCGCTGTTTCGGTTCAGCCGTCCCTTCTTCAGTTCGGTAAGCGTTTCAATTTGAAAGCCCTTTTAGTTACTGTTCTGTTATCTCACGCTGAGGTTTGTGGCATTAATTGCTATAAGATTGAGTCCTGATTATTGTATGTTGCGATTAGTGTTGCTATGGTTATTGCGAACGTGACTGGGAGCTAAGGTTTTGGTCGCCGTCAGTTCGGGTTGAAGCGGAAAGGACTCTGAGACGTTGGGTTATGGAATTGCGTTTTGAGGTAGGGGTGCTTTTCGAAAACTATAGTTTATTGTTGGAATTATTACATATGGATACTGATGTGAGATATTGTGTATTTGGTGATTGTAATTGTCTTATGTGTTATTTGACTGATTCGGATGATTATGGATGTTGGTTTGGCTGAATTGTTGCGCGGCTTTGTGAAATGTAATGTTTTGAAGTTGATTCTTTAAAAGATTTGAAATCTGAGTTTAATCCGTTGAGGATTGGTTTGAATTGAGTCAATTATTTTGATGATGTAAAAAATAGAATACACTCTTGAATTCAGTCTGGCTTGCTTTAAATGATCTGATTTTTGATAAATGATTGTTACTGAACCGTTTCTTTAAAGCTTTGGAAATGAGTTTATTCGGCTGATAACGATTTGATTTTTGAAACGGTTTCCTTGAAACATGGAATTGAGATGACTGTTGGATTTGGCTTGTCTTGAACTGATTTTGGATTTTGGGCTGTTGGAAAAGGATTGTGGAATAGTTTTGTTGGGACCCGAACCGGGTGGCAAAGTCCAAGTTTTAGGGGAGATGCTGCCGGAATTTCTATAAAATTCGAGTCTTTATTAAAATGTTGTTTGGAAAAATGATGAGTTAAAGACTTCTACTATTTTATTTGAATTATCAAGAAAAGGATGATTCATGCTTTTGAAATGAATTATTAAAGAGAAAATTGTGATTTAGTCTTGCTTCGTAAGAAAGGCATTGTATCTCTTTCAGGAGAAAGTTATTTAGATGAAACTTATGTTTTAAAGCTGTTTTAAATGTGACAAGAATAATGCCTTTGAATTTGACTTGAGGATTTCAATTAGAGGAGTTTCAATGACTTTGAAAGAACCTGAATGTCTATTGACAAGTTTCATTTTGAAATGTTTTGAGAAAGGTTTTAAGTACTCTTTGAATTCTGAACTTTTGCAAGACAAACAATTTTGAACAGTTGAAACGCTTTAGAATTTGTCATGGGGGTTGAAGCTGGTTTTGCATAAGTAAAGGAAACGGCTTTGAAGGAAGTAAATGATTACGTGACTCGGTTTGGCTTAGATCTTATTTTATTACTCAAATCGGAAAGCCAAGGTTTTAATGATTTTAAATGAATTTGGCGAAATGAGTTATGCTATTCTCCCCTAAGGACTTGGGACTCTGCCGAGAAACTTTGGTTACAAAAATCCCATTGTTGGATGGGTGATTTTGACTGTTTCAAAAGGAATCTTTAACTTTCCATGGTTTTGGAAGTTTTGGAAAGAGGAAGCCGAGAGTGGCTTGTTTTAAAAAGGGAATTTTCCTTGAGTAAAAGTGGCTTATGAGCCTGAGATAATTTGAGAAAATGAGAGCTTTAAAGACAAAGCTGAGAAGAGCTGAAACTTGATTTCAAAGTGAAATGAATTGAGAAAATGATTTATGGCTTAAATGCCGATTTCATGAATTTGATGATTTTGAATGTGGAAGTGCTGTTTTGTTGACAGCCGGAATGGCTGTGTATGATTATGAATATTGGCTGGTTCTGGATTGAACCGTGAGCCGGAATGGCTGTGTATGATTATCAATATTGGCTGGTTCTGGATTGAACCGTGAGCCAGATGGCTGAGATGGATGTTGATTCATGGCTGAGAATGAATGCATATATGCTGAGATATTGATAATTGTGAATGTTTGCACTTCCACTATCGGAGATGAGAGTTTCCCTGGGAGGAAGCAGTGGCTAGCCACCACGTGCTCCAGGTTGAGACTCGAAGCTCTTTTGACCCTATGTCGTAAGTGTGGCCGGGCACCGTGAAAGTCCCGGATGAGCTCGCCCCCGTGAATATACACCAGTGAGGGTGTTGGATATGGATCATGATTATGATCAAGTTTATATTGAGTATAACTCGAGTTGGGGATGCGCGCCAGAGGGATAGTCCAATGGTTAGCTACCAGGACTTGTCGGGTTGGCTCTATAACCGACAGATGATATCATCAGCCACTAGGGACAGGCATGCATCATATGCATCTATGTGACATTG
>NC_029791.2:7699584-7701282 GCF_000816755.2 Arachis ipaensis | reverse complement strand
GTGGAAGTGCTGTTTTGTTGTGAGCCGGAATGGCTGTGTATGATATGAATATTGGCTGGTTCTGGACTGAACCGTGAGCCGGATGGCTGAGATGGACGTTGATCCATGGCTGAGAATGAATGCATATATGCTGAGATATTGATAATTGTGAATGTTTGCACTTCCACTATCGGAGATGAGAGTTTCCCTGGGAGGAAGCAGTGGCTAGCCACCACGTGCTCCAGGTTGAGACTCGAAGCTCTTTTGACCCTATGTCGTAAGTGTGGCCAGGCACTGTAAAAGTCCCGGATGAGCTCGCCCCCGTAAATATTCACCAATGAGGGTGATGGATATGGATCATGATTATGATCAAGTTTATGATGAGTATAACTCGAGTTGGGGATGCGCGACAGAGGGACAGTCCAATGGTTAGCTACCAGGACTTGTCGGGTTGGCTTTATAACCGACAGATGATATCATCAACCACTAGGGACAGGCATGCATCATATGCATCTATGTGACATTGCTTGGGCGTGCATATCATACTTGGTTTTGCCTATGTGATTAATTGCTAATTGTTCTACTTGCAATAACTGTTTGCCTGTGCTTGCATCTTCCTATTTGTGTTTGCTACTGGGACTCTGTTGGACTGTGGTGATTGGTTGATGGTTGAATTGTTTGGGCCTAGGGCCGTGGTTGGAATGAGATGAACCGAGGGTTGATTTTGGTTTTGTATTTCTGGTTTGGAAGAAAATATGAAAGACTATTTTGTTTCAGCATAGATAAATCGTTTTGAAAGGCTTTTGAGTTTTTGAGAATTGAATGGTTCCTCTTTCAGAAAAGATTTTTGACTTTACTTTTATTGTAAACCATTGTTTTTGAAAAGAGGCATAAGACGGTTATTAGTCATTGGTACGGTTTATCTTCACGTATCCTATTACAGTAATCCCAAAAACCCTCTACTGAGAACCCTTTCGAAGATGATGTTCTCACCCCCTACATTTTTCCCCTTTCAGGATATGGCGCAGAAGTTATGAAGAGTTCATTTAGTTGTTGTTGAGATGCTCTGTATTGCTTTAGTATATTTTTGTTCCCTCGCCTTTATCTTGATACATTCTGTAAGAGGGATAGGAATTGTATTGGGTAATGCTTGTAATATATATATATATATATATATATATATATACTCTTTATGAGTTTTTGTGAGTTGTATGGTATCTATGGATGTATATTATCGGATGAAAGTATTTTTGGGAGCGGTATTGCGGTTTAAAGTTTCAAACAGGGCTCATATTTTAGTATTAAATAGTATCAGTGTCGTCGTAATGTCCGAGCTATCAGAGTTGCACAGCCGGAAGCGTGAGCTTTGGTAGCTAGGGTGTTACATTATGGTATTAGAGCAGTCCTTCCTGTAGAGCCTGAGGAATGGACCGACTATGCTTCAATTGCATACCTTAAGCTTTTGTCATGTATTAGGTCTTGTCGGATGACGAGAATTAGAGCTTTATGCACATGACGATCTATTGATTAACGCTGTTAGTCTTGCATTGCATGATTCTTGGTATTAAGTTTGGCCGGCTTAATACTAGTGAACTATGTATATGAAAGCACTGATGGGTTATCATAGATGATATACGAGTTTCGGGTAAAGCGAATCGCGGGTTTTGGGAACGTTGGAAACTATTTCTCGAGGCTATTCAGTTGTGTGTCTTGAATTCT
>NC_029791.2:7671645-7678209 GCF_000816755.2 Arachis ipaensis | reverse complement strand
TTAGGGTGTTACATTATGGTATCAGAGCAGTCCTTCCTGTAGAGCCTAAGGAATGGACCAACTATGCTTCAGTTGCATACTCTGAGCGTTTGTCATGTATTAGGTCTTGTCGAATGACGAGAATTAGAGCTTTATGCACATGACGATCTATTGATTAACGCTGTTAGTCTTGTATTGCATAATTTTTGGTATTAAGTTTGGCCGACTTAATACTAGTGAATTATGTATATGAAAGCACTGATGGCTTATCATAGATGATGTTTAAAGTTTTAAACAGGCTCATATTTTAGTATTAAATAGTACAAGTGTCGTCGTAATGTCCGAGCTATCAGAGTTGCGCAGCCGGAAGCATGAGCTTTGGTAGTTAGGGTGTTACATTATGGTATCAGAGCAGTCCTTCCTGTAGAGCCTAAGGAATGGACCAACTATGCTTCAGTTGCATACTCTGAGCGTTTGTCATGTATTAGGTCTTGTCGAATGACGAGAATTAGAGCTTTATGCACATGACGATCTATTGATTAACGCTGTTAGTCTTGTATTGCATAATTTTTGGTATTAAGTTTGGCCGACTTAATACTAGTGAATTATGTATATGAAAGCACTGATGGCTTATCATAGATGATATACGAGTTGAGTAAAGCGAATCGCGGGTTTTGGGAACGTTAGAAACTTTTTCTCGAGGCTATTCAGTTGTGTGTCTTGATTTTTGTTCGAGTCGACCTGTTCTTTTATATCCTAACTTGAAGTTCTTGTTTGTTAGTCCTTTTGAAAAGTAGTTTGATTTTTCAACTCTATTCCTCTATCGATATACATCCTTGTTTGACCTTAAGTGCATATGCTGGTTTAAGATCCTTGTTGCATCTATCTTCCTCTGTTTGAGTTCTTCTTGATTCAAGTATTCTTTGATATAGCCTTGAACTTATCTTAATGTGCTGTGACTTTTAACTTCAGGTTCCGAGTTCATTTTTAGAGAACTTGTTGATTAAGTTTTTCTCCTGTTTAACAGTGATTACAGCTAATTTCGAGATTTTTATAAAAATTACTTTTGACTAGATATACACTTATCTATATGTGAAACTTTGAAGATTTCTTATACAGTTTAACAACTATTTATTTCTAATACCTCACCTGTACTTTTACTGGTTTGCGGAACTACATTTACTTCAAATACAATTTGACTTTCTAGTAATTTTACTATAGTTCCAATGCACATCTTCATTTGATTATGTATTTGGGGTATTTTTCAAAATTCTGGAAAGAAAGGGGATTTCTCGCTTTTATCCCGGTTGAGTTTCATTTGATAAGCTTTACTTAATTCATTTTGATTTGAGTCTGATTTAGCATACTACATGTTTATGCCATTATTGTTCTTTTGAAAATGTTGGACTCATAGCTTTCTTCTTATGAACGGACTCGTTCCTTCTTAAGCTTTTCACCTCTATGAATGTCATACGTGACTCTGTTTTTAACTAATCTTTTACATCTTTTGAACATTACCATTGATCTTGGTTTGTCCTCTCTTGTGAATCTCATCCTTACGTGAGTCAGTTTGATTCGTTTCAAGTTAGTGCATTGTTTATTCTCTCATTATCTCTACAAGAGTTTTTAGTCAAAGATTTATCCTTGAGAAATTACTAATGGTTGAGTTGTCTTTTTCTATGACTTTTGTATTCTTTTGAATCAATTGAAAGCTTGTTTGATGTCTCATGCCTAGTGGATCTTGTTTGAGCTATCTTGGTTTAAGATCCTTTCTTGCATAGCTTGACTTCTTTTTAGTACATCTTAAACTTCTTGAATGTTCTTCTGAGATGGTGATTTCAAGAACACTTTTGGAGCCTTGTTTTGAACTTTTTAAAGAAGTTTTGAATTCTCTTGAAGAAATATTAAACGGAATTTATTTTCTGTTGCTTGATTGAGATTGAAACCATTGTTCAATTTTGGCGAAGTTAATTTAAAGTTGGCATGCGCTATTTTAAATGAGGTTTTGAAAAGCTTCCTTGTTTAGTGAAAATCGGTTCGTTTGTAACGCACCACTTATTTCCTTTACCAAATTGTAAGCAAATTTTTACTTCGGGGTTTCTTTTCTAAGAAGAGTTTAACTTCCTCTTTCGTACTTGCTATAAATGTTATACACGCTTGTTTGAATATGGACTTTGGGAGTTTCTGAACAAGCATTTGATTTCTCTCCTGAGTTTTGTGAATTACTTTTGGTTAAGATTGTGCACTTAACTAATTTTCTAAAATATTTGATGAAAATATTTTAGCTCTTAGCCAAGCCGGTGTGCATCTTGTTTTTAAGACTCTACATGATCTATTTTAACATGAAATTGTATTGAAGTGAAGTCACGTTTATGCTTTTGCTACTCTCTTGAAGAATGTTTGTTGCTCAACTTTTCTTCTAGACTGCAAAGTGGTTTTTTTCGCAAGTTTTCGACTCTTTCATGAACAATGTATTCAAAAGTATTTTTAATCATGTTCTTGAGTTCTGTGAGCTTTGTCTTGGGTTTGAAATATTCTCTTCTGTAAACCTCATGCTTCCTCGACTCAGCTTGAGTTTGTTTCAAACTGATGCACTGGTTTTCTTCTTATTGATCCTATTGAACTTCTTTGATCTAAGGGTTATCTTTGAAGTTGTAAATTGAACATCCTTGTTTATCTGGAATTGGATATATTCTTTCAAATCTATGAGTATTGTCTTTGACATTTGTCTCTCCTTTCTAAGATCTCATATTCTTCTGAGTAGACTCGAGAATTATTTTGATATCACGTGCGATCTGTAGATATAGTAACGCGATGCGTTAGTTCTTTAAGACGTGATGTGTTCATATGAAAGTTGAAGCGGTAGGTGTGCAACGTTAAGAGTTGTGGGTGTTTTGTTCCTTGCGAATGGGTTTGCCGTCATTAGGCTTATGATCGGATATGGGGATTGTAAAGTGCTTGATGGAGTTGGAAAGTTGAAGCTTTGAGGTTGATACGAGACTAGTGTGTGAATGTTGAGCACGTCGTTTTAACCCCATCATGTTTTATAGCCTTCGATGCCTTACTTTACTATCACATGTTTGAGCCATGTCATCTTTGCTTTGTGAATGCCTATCTTGATTTGCACCGTATTTTGGCACCTCAAGTTTTGTAAGGCCTTGAGATTATATGACCTTGTGCATTGAGCCTATCTTGTAATGGTTGCTTTGCAATCACACCCTTACCTTTGTATCTTTATGCATACGACCATCCAAGTATTTGAAAACCCTATATATGTGTATATGTTAAGATATTTTTGCTTTTTCCTTAAATGTGTTCAAGGGTGAAGTGTTATGAGATTTCTTTCGTTTTGTATCAATTTTCGAGGGCGAAAATTTTTATAAGGTGGGTAGAATGTAAGACCCAGAACTTTTGAAAAGTCTTATTATGATCAAGTCTCAAATCATATGGTTATTTATAGCCTTAATTTCAGAAATTATTTTATTAAAGATAATCAAAGCAAGTTTTGATTTATTGAATTTGAAATAAGTTATAGTTATTATCCAATTTTATAATTATTGGATTAAATGAGTAATAATTTAAATATTATTACTGCTATTTTGGAAAATGAAGAAATTAAGTATATTATTTCTAATTATTTGATTTGAACATTTTATTTGAAAATAATTTGCGAAAGTGATGAACAAATAGTATTTTCTATATATAATTAGGGTTGGATTTAATTGAGTTTCAATTACTATATTATTCCCAATTTTATGTGAAATTACTATAATGCCCCTAACCCTAATTTTGCTAAACCCATTCCCTTCCATCCTCCCTTCACGCTGCGCAGCCCAACCCCTTTCCTCATTGCCTTTGCTGCGCAGCAACAACAACACATGCAGTTTCCTTTGTTCTCCAAGAAAGAAAGAAACAAAGAGAAAGAGAGATCTGAGGGGGAGTAGAGGAGACCGAAAAAGAAAGGGGGAAGGAGGCCACATTGCTGCCGCTGCTACCAATCCGCGCCGCCAGGGTCGTCTCGTCATGTCACTGAGAGGAGAAGGGGAACTCACCGCGTCGCTGTCACCTATAAGCCGCGCTGTTGCCCGTGCCGCCGCTAGTCCACCTTGGAGCTAACGTCGAGCTCGCGGGTGGGGGGGAGACACAGCGCCACCGACTTCGCCAGTCTTTCGCCGTCGAATCCTCCTTGCCGTCGCCGTTCGAATCGCGATCCGGAGAGGGAGGAGATGCGAGCCATGGCCGGAGGAGAGAAGACACCGTGTCTGGGAGCCACCGTCGTCCTCGACATAGGGTCAGCCGCTGTCATGTATGGCAGAGCCAGAAAGAGAGAGTTCGGGAGCAGAGCAGGCAAAAAAGATCTGAGGCTGGACTGGGAGTCCAACCACCGCGTCCAGCCGCCGTTTATGTCGCCGGCGCTGCCTTCGCCGGAGCTGCCACTGTCAGAAAGGGGTTTCGACCGCCACAGGTGTCGCTGCCAGAAAAAGGGAGCTGCGTCTCTGTGTTTCTGACCGTCGGGAGTGGTTCTGTGACTTTCGGGAGCACCGTTGGAGCCTTTGGCTACTTTTGCCGTCGCCGGAAAATTCTATCGGTAAGGGTTTTACGTTGGTTCTCCTTTCCGTTGAGTTTCTGGGAACCTCGTTGTCACTGCATATGGTTCAGGTCATCGCTGCCGCTTGAGGTGGCTGCCGCCGAACCGGTTTGGAGACCGCCGCTGTTTCGGTTCAGCCGTCCCTTCTTTGATTCGGTAAGCGTTTCGATTTGAAAGCCCTTTTGTTACTGTTTTGTTATCTCACGGTGAGGTTTGTGATGTTAATTGCTATAAGATTGAGTCCTGATTATTGTATGTTGCGATTAGTATTGCTATGGTTATTGCGAACGTGACTGGGAGCTGAGGTTTTGGTCGCCGTCAGTTCGGGTTGAAGCGGAAAGGACTCTGAGACGTTGGGTTATGGAATTGCGTTTTGAGGTAGGGGCGCTTTTCGAAAACTATAGTTTATTGTTGGAATTATTACATATGGATACTGATGTGAGATATTGTGTATTTGGTGATTGTAATTGCCTTATGTGTTATTTGACTGATTCGGATGATTATGGATGTTGGTTTGGCTGAATTGTTGCGCGGCTTTGTGAAATGTAATGTTTTGAAGTTGATTCTTTAAAAGATTTGAAATATGAGTTTAATCCGTTGAGGATTGGTTTAAATTGAGTCAATTATTTTGATGATGTGAAAAATAGAATACACTCTTGAATTCAGCCTGGCTTGCTTTAAATGATCTGGTTTTTGATAAATGATTATTACTGAACCGTTTCTTTAAAGCTTTGGAAATGAGTTTATTCGGCTGATAATGATTTGATTTTTGAAACGGTTTCCTTGAAATATGGAATTGAGATGACTGTTGGATTTGGCTTGCCTTGAACTGATTTTGGATTTTGGGCTGTTGGAAAAGGATTGTGGAATGGTTTTGTTGGGACCCAAACCGGGAGGCAAACTTCAAGTTTTAGGGGAGATGCTGCCGGAATTTTTATAAAATCCGAGTTTTTATTAAAATGTTGTTTGGAAAAATGATGAGTTAAAGACTTCTACTATTTTATTTGAATTATCAAGAAAAGGATGATTCATGCTTTTGAAATGAATTATTAAAGAGGAAATTGTGATTTAGTCTTGCTTCGTAAGAAAGGCATTGTATCTCTTTCAGGAGAAAGTTATTTAGATGAAACTTATGTTTTAAAGCTGTTTTAAATGTGACAAGGGCAATGCCTTTGAATTTGACTTGAGGGTTTCAATTAGAGGAGTTTCAATGACTTTGAAAGAACCTGAATGTCTATCGACAGGTTTCATTTTGAAATGTTTTGAGAAAGGTTTTAAGTACTCTTTGAACTCTGAACTTTTGCAAGACAAACAATTTTGAACAGTTGAAACGCTTTAGAATTTGTCATGGGGTTGAAGCTGGTTTTGCCTAAGTAAAGGAAACGGCTTTGAAGGAAGTAAATGATTACGTGACTCGGTTTGGCTTAGATATTATTTTATTACTCAAATCGGAAAGCCAAGGTTTTAATGATTTTAAATGAATTTGCCAAAATGAGTTATGCTATTCTCCCCTAAGGACTTGGGACTCTGCCGAGAAACTTTTGTTACAAAAATTTCATTTTTGGATGGGTGATTTTGAATGTTTCAAAAGGAATCTTTAACTTTCCATGGTTTTGGAAGTTTTGGAAAGAGGAAGCCGAGAGTGGCTTGTTTTAAAAAGGGAATTTTTCTTGAGTAAAAGTGGCTTATGAGCCTGAGATAATTTGAGAAAATGAGATCTTTAAAGCCAAAGCTGAGAAGAGCTGAAACTTGATTTCAAAGTGAAATGAATTGAGAAAATGATTTATGGCTTAAATGCCGATTTCATGAATTTGATGATTTTGAATGTGGAAGTGTTGTTTTGTTGAGAGCCGGAATGGCTGTGTATGATTATGAATATTGGCTGGTTCTGGATTGAACCGTGAGCCGGATGGCTGAGATGGATGTTGATCCATGGCTGAGAATGAATGCATATATGCTGAGATATTGATAAATGTGAATGTTGCACTTCCACTATC
>NC_029791.2:7668891-7671590 GCF_000816755.2 Arachis ipaensis | reverse complement strand
TGAACCGTGAGCCGGATGGCTGAGATGGATGTTGATCCATGGCTGAGAATGAATGCATATATGCTGAGATATTGATAATTGTGAATGTTTGCACTTCCACTATCGGAGATGAGAGTTTCCCTGGGAGGAAGCAGTGGCTAGCCACCACGTGCTCCAGGTTGAGACTCGAAGCTCTTTTGACCCTATGTCGTAAGTGTGGCCGGGCACTATGAAAGTCCCGGATGAGCTCGCCCCCGTAAATATTCACCAGTGAGGGTGATGGCTATGGATCATGATTATGATCAAGTTTATGATGAGTATAACTCGAGTTGGGGATGCGCGACAGAGAGACAGTCCAATGGTTAGCTACCAGGACTTGTCGGGTTGGCTTTATAACTGACAGATGATGTCATTAGCCACTAGCGACAGGCATGCATCATATGCATCTATGTGACATTGCTTGGGCGTGCATATCATACTTGGCTTTGCCTATGTGATTAATTGCTAATTGTTCTACTTGCAATAACTGTTTGCTTGTGCTTGCATCTTCCTATTTGTGTTTGCTACTGGGACTCTGTTGGACTGTGGTGATTGGTTGATGGTTGAATTTTTTGGGCCTAGGGCCGTGGTCAAACTGAGTGTGAAGGAAGCTATGAAGCCACCTAACAGAAAAAAGGTCGTACTCAGGTTTAACAGTGCACTGCAACCAGTTGTGGATGAAGCAGGTCTACTGAGCGGCGTTATGGGACTGCTAGGATCTGACTACACCAAATTCCCAATCTGCGAGAGGGACTGGAGAAAGGTTCGCACCAGGGACAAGGTCTATAATGAAATAGTAAAGGTAAAATGTTATTTTTATTTCTTCGTACCATTCCAAACTCATACTTTGAACACTACTCACAGCTTAATTTTAATGTTGCAGGAAATGTTCCATTTTGAAGAAGATAGTAGAGGAATTATAAAGTCTATAATATTCAAAATGCTAGGAAGGGCTTGGAAGGAAACGAGGAACAGATTATACCATCACTTGTATGACCCCGAACTTTCACTTGCAGCAAATATTGAAAACCGCCCAGATGGAATTACTGCGGACCATTGGAGAAAGTTTCTCGATTATCGCAATAGCGAAGAGACACAGGTAATATAGTTTTGTTTCATAACAGACAAAGTCCATTTATGCTTCATTTAGTTCGTCAGAACTAGTGTCTAGTAACTCTTAATTTGATGGCATGACAGGAGAAGTGTAAGAAAAATGCCGAGAATCGATCAAAGCAGCTTTACACCCACACTGGCGGATCGAAAAGCTTGGTAAGGCTCGGAGAAGAAGAGGTAATCTAATTTTGGGAATGTTTTAGAACTATATGTTCCTCTACCTTATTCACTTTGTCGTCATTATTGGTACAGTCGGAACGACAAGGGAGGATAGTTAGTAGAGGAGAGTTGTATCTCTTAACGCACAAAAGAACTAATGGCTCCTATATCCATGATGCAGCTCGCGCTATTGGAGTAAGTAATGTGTTCAATCCTATGTTTTAGTTTTTAAAATTTTATTGGAAGTCTGTGCGGTTAGCGACTAGCTAATAAATGCTCTTAATTTCTTATCTATGTGTGTAGGAAAGAATTGAGGCTATTGAGCAAGGCGATAAATCTTCTAGACTGTTATCCCAGAATGATTCGCTTGCTCAAGCTCTCGGAAAAGAGCGCCCGGGTAGGGTGCGTGGCATGGGGTTGGGGCCGACTTCTAGTCAAGTCTTCGGTATGAATTCCCATCAGCCGAGCAATGGTTTTGAAAGGGAGGAGACCCAAAGGGTGCTGCTTGAACTACAAGTAGAGTTGGCAGCAGAGAAATTGAAAAGGAAGGCAGTGGAGGATGAAGTAGCAGCCGAGAAGACCAAAAGACAGGCGGTGGAGGATGAAGTAGCAGCTGGAAAGGTCAGGATGCAGGCAATGGAGAGTGCTTTGTTATGTCTACTTCAAGGGCAAGGTACGAAGCTGCCATCAGACGTCGCCACATGGATGAGTGCGTTGGATGGACAGAATAGAAAATAGATCTTAGGATTGTGGAACCTTTTCTTCTTTCAGATATACACTTTTATTTTGTTGATTATGCAACTCTTAGTAAGGAGTACACTTTGTTGATATTCGGATAATTATATTAATTAAATTAATGGTTTTGCTATTGTCGTTTACCCTGCAATTTATTTTTCGGGATTTTAAATAATTTAACTTACTAATATTAAGAACGATTAAAAAAAACGAAAAAAAAATGTACATTGAAATAAAAAACAGCGTGGATTGCTAGTGTACAAAATAGTATTTTTGCAACCATTTAACCAGAAAATAGTGGCGGTTGCGTACTAGCCGTTAGAAATTTGAAAATTCAGGTTAGGAGATAGCGGCGGTTTTAAACCGCTGCCAGTTACATTTCAAAAAACATTGGCCGTTAAACCGCGACGTTTTCAAACCGCCGGTAAATGCATTAGTCTTTAAACCGTGGCCATTAAACGGCGGCGGTTTCAAACCGCCGAACACTTCGTGTCGATCACAGATTTTCAGATCGCGGCGGTTTTAAACCGCCGCTAAACATTGTGACGCTAATCTTGGGTTTTGCGGCGGTTGTGCCAGCAGTTCCTGAGAACTGCCGCAAAATCATATAACCACCCCTTAATAGGCGACGCTTAACAAACCGTTGGAATTCCGTTTCGTGGCGGTTTGAAACC
>NC_029791.2:7666778-7668851 GCF_000816755.2 Arachis ipaensis | reverse complement strand
TCACAAAATCAATTTCTATTAGTATTTGACAAATCTTTTAACAAAAGAGTTACATTATCTTAAAATAATAAAATAATATGAAATAAGATTAGAAATCGTGTTGTCTTTTGTGAAGATGAAAAAATTAAATTGAATCTTCACTCTATTTTATACCTTGTGAAGATTAGTTTAACATTTCACATTAAATCATTACTATTGCAATTAACAAAGACACTAGCATACTTATTAATTTATTTTTTATTTATTAAATGTGTATAATAATAGATTAATAGTACTAAAATATAATTAGTTAAAATAGTAAGTTGCTTATAATATAATTAAAAGATCTTGAGTTTAAGTTTTGGAAATAACAAAAAACTTATGAATTAGATATAATGAAATAACTGATTTTTTATTTTATTTAATTTTGCGTTAAAAAAGAGTGAGACACGCACATATGCGCCCATGTACAAAAACTACACAATGAGTTTAAGAATGATCTTTTTTATTGTTAATTGTTAAATAAATTCGGTGATAAAAATATTTATATTTTTACACATTAAAAAGAAACTTTTTTAACAAATAAAGGTTTGAAAAAAAATGAAATACTTTTATTTTCTCCATAGAGGAGTAATAAGCATGCATCACATAAGTCCGTTTATAACATATACAAATTAAATTTTTTTTTTAAATGAATACATTGAAATTTTAAATGTTATGCATTTTTTATAATTTTTGTAATTGATATACTTTAATATAAATAAAATATCGAGATTAAACATTTCTTATCAAATCCGACCCTAATTAATGTGAGGACTTAGTAAAGTATTGACTACAAACATGATGTTAGTGCATTTTACAGTGAAAAAAATTATATAGTTTATTATCAACTACGAGTTTCTTAATATATGATCGATTATGCATTTATATCAAAGGATTCAAATCATGTATGAATGGCAACAAAAATATGAATTATCATGTTTAAGAGGGCAAGCTTTTGGCACAAACAAAACATTAAATCAATAGAAAATTTTGTTTATAGGCTGATCCTCCTTCAGTTAAATTGGATTATAGATTATTAATTACATATTTTTAGTGACAATTTAGTATTTGCCACCAGCACCACCGGGACCACCACCAGAACTTCCTACATCACCTCCTCCGCTTCCTCCACTTCCACTACTGTAACCACCACCCCAATAATAACCTCCACCATTGCTGTCACCTCCGCCGCCACCATAGCCACCTCCTCCACTTCCGCCGTAGCCGCCACCATAACCTCCACCGTAGCCGTCACCATGATGTCCTGATATGTACACATATTATTACATGATATAAAATCTCACATATAATGTATTTCAAAATAATGTGACTTTGGTAATTATATTAAAAGGAATTGAAATTGATTTTGCAAACTTCAAAGTTATAATTTAGTATGTATAATTAAAGGGTTATGCTACGTGTACATCAAAATTAGTCATCAAAATCAGTCACAGTATAAAATATATAATGAAATACAAATACACATTGAAAATAAATTAAACCACACATGTATTTATATATAAATATATTAGTGGCTAATTTTAGTGGCTGATTTTAGTGTACAAATAGCATTTTTCATAATTAAACTAAAAACGTGTTAAGTAAAAATTACCTAAAATTAAACATGAATTAATTGCTATTTTGAATCAAATTCATATACCTTGCACATCATCTCTAGATGACTTATCAGCAATCACAGCTGAGATGAGAGCCAATCCCAAAAGGCAACACAAGAGAACTGATTTGAGCCTCATTTTTGTTTTTCTTTTTTTTTTTTTTTAGTGGACACTGTAATTTCTTGAGAAGGATGAAGAAAAAGGATGCTTCCACACCCATATATATAGCGGTAAAAAAAAACACTAGAAATTTTGAATGTGAAAGAATTAGTGGGAATGTGGGACCCACCTAACTATTTACATAAATACGAGTAATAAAAACTTTCTCTTTTAATTGCGAGAATCCTGGCATTTTTTCTCCTCATTCTCAGATTTGACTTTTGGTTGGAAATTTTTCGCATTTAGTACCATTTTTCTTTTTGGTCCAGTGGTTATA
>NC_029791.2:7658297-7666771 GCF_000816755.2 Arachis ipaensis | reverse complement strand
TATGATAAACAACATCTAAAAAAATTATATATCAATTTTCTTTTATATACCTAGTAGAAGCAAATATTAAAAAGAGGAGTGCTAGGTGGTCAGTAATTTTTGTGTTTTGTAACCATCAATTGGTCATCAATAGTCTTTTTAATAGTGTGAGATTACATCTAATGGTGGGAGATCACTCACTTTTCTTTTGATGGTTAAGTGCTGGCCACAAAACACAAAAGTTGCTGCCCCCTAAACTTTTCCTATTAGGAACTAGCTAACACTACTGTTTTATCTTAACTTTAAAAAGTGCCACTAGGGTTTTGAGTGTTCTGCTATGATTTTGGAGTTAATCCTAATTTTTAAATATGTGAGTTGTTAATGTTTTATCTGATAGTCTCTAAACAGATGAATAATCACGCTGAACTTGTTAATCAGCTACAGAGAAGGTTACTGGAAAAAGAGAGGGATATTATTGGATTTGAAGACGCTGACATACAAACTGGAATTCATAAATGATCTCGTAGTCTCGTTAGAAGGGTGTTGGCGAGCAAGCTCTTTAGCTCATGAACTATGGAATCGGCATTATTGTATGCTATATATGGGGTCAACAGGTAAGACTTAAAGTGCAAAACTACGGAGGCAACATTTTTCAATTCTACTTTAATAATGAGGTGGATGTAATTAGAATTGAGATGGGGCACCATGGCTCTTTAAAAACTTCATTATCAACATAAGGAGATTGAAGATTGGAGAAAATGTGGAAGATAAAGACTTTGCTAATGTCCCGATCTAGATCCAATCCCTACAAGAAAAATGTTGAGTACCGTCGGATTTATAGTTGGAATTACCGTCGCAAAGTAGCAGTGGATTTACCGATGGAAAGAAAGAGAAATTCGTCGCCATAAAAAGTTACCGTCGGAATGGATTTTCCGCCGTTACCATCGAATTTTTCAGCCGTATAATCCGTCAGTATAATGGTTTAGTGAAATGCGTCGTTTTGATGATTTACTGTCGAAAAAATCCGACAATAAAGGTGGCTTAAAATTTAAATGCGAAACTCCTCTCTCTCACTTGTTTGAACCCTCTCTCTCTCTCTCTTCTTTCCCTCTCTTCGGGTGTGCTCTCTCCATCGCCGTCAAGAACTCACCATCGCCAATGCCGGTGGCACGTCGGAACGTCATCGTCATCTCTGTCACCTATTTTTTGCATATGATTCTATTTTATTCAGTAGAGCTACTGAAGATGACTGTCATAATTTAATGAACATTCTAAACACTTACTCATTAATTAGCAGTCAAGTCATCAACTTAGATAAATCTTCGGTATTTTTCAGTCACAACTCTCCGACAATGGTAACAGATCCTTTGGCTGTAATCCTTCAAGTGCCTCATGTAGGAAATCAAGACAAGTATCTAGGTTTGCCATCAGTGATTCCTAGGTATAAGAAAGCTACATTTACCTATATTAAAGACAAGGTTTCTAATAAACTTCAACAGTGGAAACGATCTCTATTATCGGCGAGTGGGCGGGAGGTACTTATCAAAGTAGTGGCAACATCAATACCTATCTATACACTCAGTTATTTTAAGCTTCCAGAGACTCTCATGGAAGAAATTCACAGAATGATCATCCGATTTTGGTGAGGCCAACGGGATGCGAAAAGAAGAATGCAATGGATAAGATGAAATATAGTATGCAGACCAAAGAACCAAGGATGTCTGAACTTCAAAGATCTCACAGCCTTCAATTTAGCTATGTTAGGAAAGTAAGGTTGACGGCTACAAACAAGAACAAACTCCCTAGTGCACGAAGTTTACAAAAGCAAATATTTTAAGTATTCTGATTTTTAAGAGCAGAGATTGAAAATAATCCCTCTTGAGGATGGAGGAGCTTATTAGAAGGCAGGAAGGTAGTCGAAAAAGGAGTTAAATGGAGGATTGGGGATGGGCAATCAGTACGTATCCTAGAAGACTCTTGGATTAAAAATTTTCCATCCTTGGTAACTTAGATAATTCCTTATAGTGTGACTCTCAATTAATTTGGGTTAACTAGCTCCAAACACAAAATAGATAATGGAACCAACAACTTATCACAAAACATCAATTTAGTCTCAATCCAGACATTATTCAAGCAATTTCGCAAACAAAAATTGTTGAAGGAGATGATTCGGTTACCTGGTCATAAGAAAAAAAGGGTAACTATACCGTTGCTTTAGGTTATACACTAGCTCATCAATTCTACCATCTGCCTCTTTATCTACTGCCGATTCAGTGCGAATAGAAAAGGATATGGATCTCCATTTGGAACCCAGAATGTTAGCCGAATATTAGGGTCTTCTTATAGAAGGTGGTGTACAATGAAATCCTAGTGAGTAAAAAGCTAAATGAAAGAATTCATTCTAACTCCCCTATTTGCAGAAGATGTCTTGCTGTAGAGGAGTCAATCCTCTATTGCTTGGTTTTCTGTAAGCAATCTTGGGCAATTTGGACCAATGCTTGAATTGAAGTTCCCGATTCGCAACAAATTCTAGAAGCATGGAAATGGTGGATGGAATTAGTCGTGAAGATGAAAAGAAGTAGAAATAAAACCCAAAAATTGAGAGGAGCAACAAACATACTTTGAGAGATTTGGAAGGCACGCAGCAAGTTTGTTTTTGAAGGTAAAACTTTTGAGGAACAACACATATTGGACATAGCAAGGAGTAACATGGCTGATTTCTTCGCCAGCTACAGGTCATAGTTGAAGAAGATGAAAACCTTCCCTGAACACCTTTAATTTTCTTATTTTCTTTTCTTTGTTTCGTTTGGTTTATTTTAGACATGTCTTTTGTTGGAAAGCCTAAATTTGGCCGTGTATATGGTCTAGCATAGACCCAAACTCTTCTATTTCATTAATGAAATCTTAACTTTGATAAAAATTAAAAAAGAAGAAGCAGATATTAAATCACGTAGGAATGGCAACAAAAATATGAATTATTAAGTTTGAAAGGCAAGCTTTGGACACATAATCTCTTCCTCTTTTTTTGTTTTTATTGTCACCACCACTTCCATAATCTCTTTCACCACTGTTATTACTATCGCTTTTATTGTTGTTGGCCACCGCCGAACACTCTCTAGTCATCGCCTTTGGCTATCTACCGTCGATCTTTTTAAAGAAGCAGAGTACATTGGAGTACATGATGTCTGAAAGCACCCTTTTCTTCGAAAGTGCGTCTATGGGTTCTAAAGAAAAAGAATATCAGATGAATCGAATCACTAAAAAAGTTAAACAACACGAGGAGATTGATCCAAACATACATAGTAGAACCATGGATATTTTGACTGAAGAAGTTTCATCGGCTCATACAAACAAGGCTGCCTCATATAAGGATATGCTTCTAACACCTTCTGAGTCATCTAAGAATGCGATTTCGGATTCTTTGGATGATGTACGTCAAGAGGACTCAAATCCAAAAGATAGGTGGTATAAAGAAGATGGAAACGTAATGAGGAAAACCGTACCGTTTGATTCTTGCCCTATCATTCCAGTCTCCAGGAAAGAATTTAATGAATGATGTAAACCTTGGCATGCATCCCTCATCGTTAAAGTCCTGGAAAAAAGGATCAGCTTGGGTTTCATGGAGTAAAGATTAAATAGAGACTGGGCAACAAAAGGTAAGCTCATTGTTATTGACATGGACTGTGACTACTTTTTTGTTCATTTTTCATATGAAGAGGACTACAACCATCCACTTATGGAAGGACCATGGATAATTGATGAAAATTACCTTATTGTTCAAAGATAGAGACCCTTATTTCTCACATAAGAACAAAATGTCAAAAAAATTACAGTTTGGATTAGGATTCCAAATCTACCTATTAAGCTATATAACCACCATTTTTCTGGCTGGTGGGATCAACTATTGGGAGTATGTTAAAGATCGATAAGGCCACATTTATTCACTTTCGAGGGCGGTTTGCCAGAATCTATGTGAAAATAGACCTATCTAAAAAACTTGTTCCTAGAATCTTGGTGCTTGGAATGATGCTCAACATTGAGTACGAATGGTTGCATCTCATCTACTTCACTTGTGGTAAATATGGGAATCGATCGGAGCTGTGTGGTGAGGGTGTTGTTGGAGAAAGTGATCCGGGGATAAAAGTTGCCACAGGTGGTCTGACGATATCAAAGTTGTCCCAGAATTCCGTCGATAATCATGATCAAGGAATTGGTAAGGAAAGTCCTAACGGGTAGTAAAATCCTCGGCCAAATCAGGAACCCCTCAAACTTCGGGCCGTGGATCATGGTTAGATGGCAGGTGAGAAGGAAGCACGAAAAGATTACGCCAAATCACAAGAGATCTCTTCATGGGAAAGAATCTCCAATGCTTAAGGAAGGAAATAATTCAGATATGGTCAAGAACACACTTTAGTGGCTCTAGGTTCGTTATCCTTAACGAGAAAACCCAAGATGTTGCCACCACGATTTTTATGCATAAAGATCCCTATCTTCACAAACCATGTATATTAGGCCTCCTAAACCTCAAGCCATAAGGAGATCCAACCCCTTAATCAGATCCAGAAAAAATTATAAAACCAGGAGTTGGGAAAAAACCTACAAGGCTTGAAAAAGAATGTCTCAATAAAAATTGGGTCTTCTAAGCCCAATAAAACCTCTAAAGCTAAACAAAAGGCCATCACAATGGCCCTAGAATCTCTAACTGCCGCCCTTCCTTTGGCTAAGACCGAGAGCATGTGTTTAAGGAATTCTGATGTGGTAGCAATGGAGTTAATCATGCTTGAGGAGATGAGAAAGCTGCAACACAAACATAATGAAGCTTATGAAGCGTCAAAGCTTGACAATTCATTTCTAGAGAACTATATGGTGAAGAATCAATTTTTAATCCAAGTTATGGGACACAACCTTGTGGCCTCAACTTCAGGTTCGTGTTAGAGCCCACGGTTATCTCCGGATAAAACTCCAGATACCTCTGAAAATGTTAGTGACACCAACCATAACAAAAAAAGTCTTTCTATTTATCAGAATGTGACTGGCAATAGGGGCCTGGCCCCGAAAGAACAATGTTAGGGTCTTTAGTGACCACCTCTTTCTTTTCCATTGTTATGATGAATTTAGTCGCTTGAAATTGTTGTGGTGCTGGAGCTAGAAATTTTCCTTCCTTTATCAAGGATCTAACAATAGAATATAATTCAAGCTTTCTGATTTTTTTTGGAAATACATATTAATGGGTCTAGAGGCAGAGTTGTGAGAGATAAATTGGGGTTTGATAACTATTTCATTGAAGAATCTAGGGGGTAAGCAGGTGGTATCTAATGTCTTTGACAATTAAACATCTAGAAAGTGGAAGTCCTTCATCATAACTAGTATTTTATTCATATGAAAGTGGAGTGTAATGGAGCTCCTCCCTGAATTCTCACAGCTATCTACAAATACCCACAGAGAGTACAACGAAAATTCTTTAGGATAAAATATGTGAAGTGTGTGCAGAAACAAGCCTCCTTTGGTGCTTAATTGGTTATTTCAACGCTTTCCTTCATAATGATGATCATAGAGGGGGCGCTATTTTGCATTGACTTCCAAAGGTGTGTTACTGGCTGTGGTATCATTGATTTAGGCTTCTCAGGCTGGCCTTTTACTAGGAAAAGGGCCAACCTGGCTAAAAGGCTGGATAGAAGGTTAAGCAATTTATATTGACAAATTCTTTTTCTAGAAGCCAGAATTAAGCACCTCCCCAGTTTTAAATCTGACCATTTTTCACTATGGCTGCAACTCTGCCCTACTCTCTCCCCCAATAGAAGAAGACACCCCTTTAGATTTCTTGTAGCTTGGATGGACCATCCAGATTTCAATAATTTGGTAACAACTATTAGAGATATAATCATTAATATTGTCTTCTCCCATCAACTTAAACTTTTGGGATTAGTGGTTTCATAACATAGTATTATAGCTCTATGTCCCAAAGGTTAAGAGTTCGATCCTTGGTGGACCCCACAAGTGAAAAAATAGCATAAGACAAATAAAAGACAAAAGAAGGCCTATGCAAAATCAAACAAACCCAAAAGAGGCTCTTATTTGAGGGGGAGTATTAGAGATATAACCATCAGTTTAACTTTTGGGATGAGTGATTTCATAATAACAACTACCTAGAAGATGGGAGATTCATGGACAATGGGTATCTTAGACTTCCAGAACTCTCTCAAGACATGGAATGAAAATATTTTTTTGTCACATCTTCAAGAAGAAAAGTACTATTATCAGAAGACTCCAAGGAATTCAAAATAGCCTTAACCACAATGGAAACAAGTTCCTGGAGAAGCTTCAAGTTGACCTCTGGAAGAAATACAAAAAGATACTTTACCAAAAAGAAATTTTTTGGTTCCAAAAATCAAGGTGCAAGTGGATTAAATTTGGGGACCGCAACACTAAATACTTCCATGACACTACTAAGGCAAGGCGTAGAAGGAACAACATTGATACCCTTCAAGATGATGACGGAAATTGGATATCCAACACAACCGACTTGAAAAAATTGGCCACAGATTTTTATTCTAAATTTTATTCTAATAATCTGTCAAATATTCCATTTATTCTTAGTAACTCTTTTCCTCCTTTAAATGATAATGACTTCTTTTTCTTGGGTTGCAGGGTATCTCCTCAAGAAATAAAGGAGTCTGTTTATGATATTGGCAGCTTGAAAACACTTGGAAAGGATGGTATTCAAGTTATTTTCTATCAAAATAAATGAGATGTAGTAGGAGCTGATCTATGTCGTTTGGTTGAGAATATTATTTTACTTCCAGCCGAGATGAAAGATATAAATGATACTCCCATAACTTTAATTCCTAAGGTGGAAGTGGTCATTAATATTAAACAAATGCGCCCTATTAGTTTGTTTAGCATTAGTTACAAGGTTGTTACAAAGATTTTAGTGAAAAAGTTTCGAAAAGTGATGGAAAAATTTGTTCAACCCACTCAATGTAGTTTTGTGCTTGGAAGACATAGTTCAGTCAACATCATCATATTGTCTAGACTCTCACGCCAGATGGTAGCTTTAGTCTAAAATTTGCTTACCAGGCGATTGCCCATAATTCTCCTAACCCGAATCAGATTTTTAAACTTGCATGGAACTGGAAGGACCTGAGAGGATTTGTACCTTCATTTGGTTGGTAGCAAACAATGCTATCCTTACGAGTTCAGAGAGGAAAAGACAGCATTTATCTACGGTTGCTAATTGTACTAGGTACAATAATGATGACGAGACAACCGAGCACACCCTTTGGAATTGTCCTTTTGCTCGGATTGTTTGGAATTACTTTATCCCCCAAGAGTTTTGTAACATGTTTTTCCAATCCAACTTTCGTGACTGGCTTATCCTAAACTTGTCTAAGAAAAATGATTTGTCTATTCTATTCGGAGTGATCTTATCATCCCTGAAGTTCTTTAGAAACAAATATATTTTTGAAGGAAAGATTACCTCTCTGAAAAAAGATAGTGAGGCTATTAAGGCTCAATATCATGGCATTCAAAGAGCTCTGAATACGAAGATATATCCCAAGCTTTGCAAGAAGAACTACGACCGGTTGATCAGATGATTCTCTCCCCCTGAGAATGGTATCAAAATTAACGTGGATGGGTCCTTTCATTCCCATAATAATAGTGTGGTATGTGGTGGAATATTTTGAGACCATCTTAAAAGGTTTGTCAAAAACTTTAGTGTAATTTGGGGAGCTGGTCGATCATGCATGCAAAACTGTGGGGCATGGTTAAGGGATTTTAAATTGTCGTCGCCAATAACATGCAGCATGTCATTGTTGAGTTTGATTCTTTAATGGCCATCAATATGATTAGGAAAAGCGTTCTAGCTAGCCACCCCTGCGCACCCTTGGTGGATAAAGTCATGATGCACGCTAGGCGTATTCAACAAGTGGCTTGGAACCATACTCTTCACAAAGCGAACACTGTTGCGGATATTCTAGCCAAGAAAGGACAATACCTTGTTCTTGGACTTCACTTATTTGATATAGCCACTCCAAACATCTTTCTAGTTATGTATTTCAATTATAATGGCTCTCCAAATATAAAGAAAGTTAGGTAGTTTTTTCTGTTTTTATTGTGTTTTATTTTTTGGGATCTCTAACATCTTTTTTTCTATCCAAAAAAACACACAAAAAAAATGCTAAAAGAATCTTAAAAATACTAGCAATTGAGGTAAAAAAATTTTACAAAGCTTTCCGCTTTTATACATTTTCTATACAATAATAGATGCTTTAGAAACTTGAAAAAATTTGAATTTTTTACAAATTTTTTACATTCTAAAATGTAGATTCTATCCAAAAAAAAAAATGCTAAAAGAATCTTAAAAATACTAGCAATTGAGGTAAAAAAATTTTACAAAGCTTTCCGCTTTTATACATTTTCTACATTTTCTTAGATGCTTTAGAAACTTGAAAAAATTTGAATTTTTTACAAATTTTTTACATTCTAAAATGTAG
>NC_029791.2:7653930-7656758 GCF_000816755.2 Arachis ipaensis | reverse complement strand
AATCGAAAAATTTAGTAACAAGAGCAGAAGCGGATATATGTGGAGGAGAAACGCTGATTTTAAAAAATATAGTTGAATTAGCTATAATAGTATATTAATAAACTCTTTTGCTGTAAGTATCAATTCTAGAAGCCTTTTATCCTTTTACTTATTAAATTGATTTTTATTTAATCATCAACCTTTTAGTAAAAGAGAAAAAAGGAAGGAACTGGTTTTTCATCATTTTATTTAATTTTCTGTTAAAAAAAGAGACACACATACATACGTATACAAAAACCACAAAATGAGTTTAAGAATAATCTTATTTTTATTGTTAATTATTAAATAAATTCATTGATTAAATATTTATGTTTTTACATACTTAGAAAAAAACTTGAAGAACAAATAAAGATTTAAAAAAAATTGAAATACTTTTTTCTCGAGAGAGTAATAATTAAGCATGCACCACAAAAGTCCGTTTATAACATGTATAAATTAAACTCTTACGTTAATAAATACATACTAAATATATTAAAACTTTAGTTTTATGTATTTTTTATAAAAAAGAAATTTAATTGATAATCTTTATTTTTTTAAAAAGTAAAATATCAAGATTAAACTTTTCTTATAA
Source organism: Arachis ipaensis (assembly GCF_000816755.2). Classification (NCBI taxonomy): domain Eukaryota; kingdom Viridiplantae; phylum Streptophyta; class Magnoliopsida; order Fabales; family Fabaceae; genus Arachis; species Arachis ipaensis. The sequence goes on along the minus strand of NC_029791.2, from coordinate 7,656,148 downwards.
AATCATATGAAGGTCACCAAAAACTTTTCTTATAAAATCGAATCCTAATTGAGTCTAAACATCATGTTAGTGCGTTTAACTGTGGAAAAATTTATATAATTTATCAATTAGAGTTGCTTAATACTATTATATATTAAATCATGTATGAATAGAAACAAAAATATGATTATTAAGTTTAAGAGGCAAGCTAAGCTTTTGGCACAAACATGAAATAGAAAATTTTTATAGGCTGATCCGCCTTCAGTTACATTGGATTATAGATTATGAATTACATGATTTTAGTGACATTTTAACATTTGCCACCACTATAATGTCCTATTATTATATTCCACCTCCTCCACATTCACTATCACCTCCTCCCCCATAACCTCCTCCACCACCACTTCCGCCGCCACCGCTGTCACTTCCTCCACCACCATAACCACCTCCTCCGCTTCCACCGCCGCCGCTGCTTCCCCCACCACTTCCGCCGTCGCCATAACCACCTCCTCCGCTTCCACCGCCGCCGCTGCTTCCCCCACCACTTCCGCCGTCGCCATAACCACCTCCTCCGCTTCCACCGCCGCCGCTGCTTCCCCCACCACTTCCGCCGTCGCCATAACCACCTCCTCCGCTTCCACCGCCGCCGCTGCTTCCCCCACCACTTCCGCCGTCGCCATAACCACCTCCTCCGCTTCCACCGCCGCCGCTGCTTCCCCCACCACTTCCGCCGTCGCCATAACCACCTCCTCCGCTTCCACCGCCGCCGCTGCTTCCCCCACCACTTCCGCCGTCGCCATAACCACCTCCTCCGCTTCCACCGCCGCCGCTGCTTCCCCCACCACTTCCGCCGTCGCCATAACCACCTCCTCCGCTTCCACCGCCGCCGCTGCTTCCCCCACCACTTCCGCCGTCGCCATAACCACCTCCTCCGCTTCCACCGCCGCCGCTACTGCCGCCACCACCATCACCTCCACCGCCACAATTGATTGTAAAACCCAAGCATCTTACATTGGGATTATTTAGGTCTTCCATCGTTACAGCTGCATGATAAAATTACGTACATATATTATTACATGATTTAAAATTAAATCTCAAATATAATGTATCTCAAAATAATGTGGCTTTGATAATCATATTTAAAACGAACTGAAATTGATTTGCAAATTTTCAAATGTATAAATTAAACTAAAAACATAACGATTACCTAAAATTAAACATGAATGAATTAATTACTTTTTGGATCAAATTCACATACCTTGGACAGCATCTCTAGATGGCTTATCAGCAATTACAGCTGAGATAAGAACCAATCCCAAAAGGCAACACAAGAGAACTGATTTGAACCTCATTTTTGTTTTTCTTATTTTTAGTGGACACTGTAATTTCTTAAGAAGGATGAAGAAAACGGGTGCTTCCACACCCATATATATAGCAGTAAAAAAAACACTAAAAAACTTCAATATGAAAGAATTAGTGGGACCCACCTAACAATTTATATAAATACGTGTGATGATAACCTTTCAATGCGAGAATCCTGGCCTTTTTTCTCCTGTTTTCAGTTTCATTTAGTTGAAACTTTTCAACATTTAGTACGTATTTTGTGTCTAGTGGAGATCAGTTTCAGAACTTTCATCACATATCAAATTAAACCATTATATTCACCCAAAAGAAAAAAATTAAACCACTATCATTACTCTATTGTCTTCAATGAACTGTTGCTTTCTAAATATTAGTCTAGATTAAAAAAAAATTAAATTTTACCCAACTTCCTCTAAAATAATATGTATCCTTCATGATATGTCACATTTTAATGGATTATTATCTTAACCATAGTTGGGTTGTAATTTATTATTTGAGATGGATAATGGTATAATTTCTTAAAATATTAAAATTCCACTCTCGTTGAAACATATTTTCGTTCCTCCGTCTTTCTTCGTTATGTAGCTTCGGTCTTTTCAAGCATCACTATTGTGGTCGTGACAAAAAGCAGTGCGACACGCAATTTACTGTCTTCTCACGCAATCTCTCTTTATTCACGCCTTCCTCCCAGTATAGCCAGCGCACTGACGTCCTCTTTCTACCGTGGATCACTCCTTACTAATATAATGGTTAATTTGGTTATTAAATTTTTTATTAAAAAAATATATCTTTAATTTTTTGTGATTAAACATATCTTTATTTAATTACATAATGAAACATATATTCATATGTAAAATATAATATAATAAAATAAATC
>NC_029791.2:7651091-7653751 GCF_000816755.2 Arachis ipaensis | reverse complement strand
ATTTTTATATTAATTTTAATATTTGTATGTTTATATTATTATTTTAAATCTGAGATTTGTTCATTTGTATAAAAAATAGTATGTATTTAATAAATTTTTTATTTACTTAACAATTTTAATCATTATATGTGTTTCAAATTTTACTATTTTAGATTGAAAGAATGTTTATAAAAAATATCATAAAAATAAGAAAATTAAAAATTAAATAATCATGAAATAATAAATTAATTACTAACTTATTTAATAAAAGTACTCTTTAATAAAAAACATAATAGAATTTCTTCTCTAGTACTTTGAATAGATTTATTTATTATGTTATATTTTATATACGAATATATGTTCCATCATATAATTAAATAAAGATATGTTTTTTGAATAAAAAAATTTAATAATCAAACTCACCATTAATTATATTGGTAAGGAGTGATCCACCGCAGAAAGAGAGATCTACTACAAAAGATAAGGAATTTAGCCACAAAAAAATTTCAAAAAACTGTGGCAATTATGCTTTTGCAACAATGAACGGCTAAAGAGGGCAAAGCGTTTTTAATTAGTCACGCTTTTTACTCCAATAACCACGGTTTTAACACCGTCGATACTCCCGTTACTTTGTGTGCTCCAATAAAATCTGCTAAGCAAGATAGAGATCAGCTAAGAAATTAATAGGCCATGATTTGACTCTTTCAAAGATGATCAGAAAAAATAAGATACAACACTTACTTTTTGGATGTAATTTGCAGCTGCTTTGGAGCTGTCAGTTGCATAACATATTTTAAAATGTTAATCAGTAATTTAAAATCTATCTACAGTCAGCAACAAAAGAAAGAATGCATATTGAAATAACAAGAAAGAAAGGTCTAAAATTAATTTTTATTGTTGACTAAAAAAATATAAAAAATAAAATGATCCCATGAAAATTAACCTGAAGAAATGTCACTTTATCCAACTTTGGTGGTAGAATTCCAACGGTAACATCAGGACTTCTAGTACTGTCTTCTACATAGTTTAAATCTGTCCATATTCGTACAAGTTTCAATAATTACAAAACCATGAAACTAAATGGGTGCTATTAAGGTATCCGACACTAAAGTTATAACTTATAACATCATGCATGGAGATCTCAGTACCGACAAGAGCCAAAGGTTGCAGCATTGATACACGCAGATGCAGATCTAGTTCTTACACAAAAAATATTGGGGAAAAAAAAAGTTATCAAGCATACTTTCGAAAGAGTTCCTCAAATTCAGGTTATGCATCAGACAACGCACTCATCTCTACTAACAACAAGACAAGAAGAGAAAACGTAAATCTACCCAGGAGATTCGTATTACAGTGTTTTAAAGGCAAAATTCATAATACTACCTTCAAAGAGAGAGTGACTGTAAGGGAGGTGCAATGAAGCAACTTAGATTCCTTTTAAGTTTTCTTTGCGATTTGGGTTCGCCGATAGAATCAAATTCTGCCGATTTTGTTTGCTTCTTTGGCGACTCGAACTGAGGGTGCAAATCGTGGTCCCTACACTTTCGCAAAACGTTCGTTGTGATCGTACCCAGAACTTAAATAGGAACGGATTGAACGAAACAGATTTGCTCTAAAGGTTAGCTCGCTTGATCTAAGTGCAGGAGCTAAGAAATTACGATTTGGAGAAACTGAAGAAAACGTTACTAGCGAAAGGGATTGGTTGCATGTTATCAAACTTAAATGAGCAATCAGAGAATTTAGTTGGAGGGAGTTATTGTTAAAATTGGGTGAATGAGCTACTAAATATTATAAATGTTAATTTAAATTTTATTTAGTGAAATAAAATATAGGTGTAAAACTAATATTCTAAATTTTTAAAGTTAAGATTCTGTTCATTAATGTTGTCATAAATTAATAGAGAGTAATTAAATAATGAATAATTAAATTAGATATCATTCCAATCAATCATAATTAGTATTTTTTACTTCTTAAAATTAGTTAGAGCTGTTTTATCAAAGAGAAATATGTACTTTTTTTTGTACTTTTTTAATACTTTTTTTATAATTTTAATATTTATTTTTAATTGAATCATTTTATTCTATCATCAAAGTCTCTAAATTAATACCTACGATAAAATTGGACACCAAAATTGACCACCAAAAAAAACGCAGACAAAAAAATGTAACAACTAAAAAATATAAATAGTAAAATTATATGTATAAAAGATATTTTTTAAAAAATATTATGTAACAGCACTTCCATTATTTTTGTTAAATTCTGGCCCTTGCACTTAACCATCAAAAGGATATCTAATGATTCTATATTATTAGATACAATCTCACACCATTAAAAACATCGTTAATATCTAATTGATGGCTAAAAACCACAAAATCTGCTATCCCCTAGACTTTCTCGAAATATAATATAGATATAATGTAGATGAGGTTTTATTATTTTTGACATCAATACTTATTTTTTCTTTTACTACTTTATTCTCTCTTTATTGACGGGAGAGAACTCGATATTCTCATGTGCTAATGTGAGTTTTTTTTTTAATTTATACAAATATATAATGTAAAAAAAATCATGTAAAAAGTGACATTCTCAAAAATTAAGAGTATAAATTTTAACTATAAAATTTGAAAAATCTTTACCTTTAGCTATTTTATTTTATTTTGCATAAGAAGTGATATTCTCAT
>NC_029791.2:7650464-7651070 GCF_000816755.2 Arachis ipaensis | reverse complement strand
ACATGTTAAGATTATAAAATAATTTTTTTTATTAAAAATATAAAAAATTTAAATTTTTAATATATTTATTTTATATTTATTAAATAAAAATATTTAAAATTTTTTACTAGTATTAAATTTATTTTGTGCCTTTAAAATATATATTAGCTAAATCTAAATAGAATAAAATCCAAAATACTGCATTATGTTAAAAAATGAAGAGAGAGAAAATTAGTCAAAGATATATTTAATTGAGAGAGAGAAAATTAGTTCGTGAGCATTTACTCTTTCTGGTATTTCTTTGAAAAACTAATATATTTAATTTCTCATAAATCATTTTATTTGCAAAGTGACTTTTGAAAAAAAAATATTATGATAATTCACTCAAATTTGTAGAAACTTTTAAGATCATTCTAAATTTTGTTTAAAACTAGTATTTAACATAGATTTTTGGAGGAATACTAGTAAACTATGAAGTACGGATCTTTTGCCAAGTTAGTTGTTGTGCCTGCGTGTCAGATATATTTTGAATATGATATTTGTTCGATATGTGTATTTGATATCCGATCGTATTTTAATAAAAAAAAATGTATATTTTTTGACATATTTAAATACTATTATGTGTCA
>NC_029791.2:7646358-7650456 GCF_000816755.2 Arachis ipaensis | reverse complement strand
TGTCTTTATATTAGTGTCCGTGTATAATAGATAGTAGATTATTAGTAGAATACACCTCAAGCATAGAAATTTCAAAATTAAACCAAGAGCTATATAAAAGTGACCTAATTCATTCCCTATTATGCGGCACTCAAAATGTGAAGCTTTCTTCTCTAGCTATTTACCATAAATATATAAGAGGTCACACACACATGCAATTTAATGGCCTATATATTTGATGATGTAAGATGTATTGCCACCTGGGATTACAGATGTTCATCAAAGATAAAAATATGCATAAAATATAGGCACGTACGTATGAACTGGAAATTAATGAGAGTAGAAATCAAAGGAAAAGGACACAGAATAGACGCATCAAAGTGTAGAGCGCTTGCTCGCTTTCACACTTCAGTATAAGGATCCATGTGCATGATCTTGTTTTGACGTGATCAAGCCAATTTAACATTGTTCGTTGGAGTGTTTGTTTCAACTTTGAACATTTGGATTTTTGGATCAATCTTGATGATTATACTTAACCTTTTTTTTTTTAAGTTTGGCTGGGTGTTTGACGTAGAGCTTTATGTCATGCTAACCTCATCTTTGAATTTACAATTGCATAAAATACAGCAGTTAATATTAGTGCATGAAATACTAATTGTATCTGCGAATATTTAACCCGTTCTAACCTAGTGAAAATGCATGGATTGACAATCTTTGTTTGTTGGACTTTTATTTTTGAAAAATTTAAGATTTATATTTATAATTTAAGGTTTTAAATTTTAATATTTAAAATATAAAAAAAAATTATTGATATTGACAAAAAAATTTGATTCTGTAATTGAACTTTTCTTTTTTTGGATCGGTATCCCTATTCCTATAGCTAGATCAATGCACTTTCACTACGTAGGCCCATTTCATAAACCAGGCTGAAACCACGATATTTCACTTAAATAGCAGGCCCTCAAAACACCCCAAGGTTGTTGTTCCTAACAAACAAATATTTTGATGCCCATTATATAATAAAGATGTACCATGATGAAGATATAAATTATTGGTTGATTAACCAATTTGGGTTGATCGAGTGGTCACCCTACTTATATGTTTAAGTAATGAGAAAATATAGGGAGCCAATGGTCTAAGTGTACAATGTGTATAATGGAGGTTTATTCAGTATTAGAGATATAACCATTAGTGTTACCTTTTTCTGTCAGGTTAAGCTTTTGGGATGAGTGGTTTCATGACATAGTAAAAGAATTCTAGATCCGAAAGGTCAAGAGTTCGATTTTCGGTGAATCCCAAAATCAGCTTAATATGCAACAATTCATTGGCCAGCGCCAAACCTTTAAATAGAACTCAAATCCTTGATGATTAATTATTGACTTATTAGACTGAAAAATACCATAGACAACAAAAAAATATTATTGATTCATTGCTTCTTATTTTCGAAAAATTTAAAAAAAAAAAAAAAGAAAAAAATTTGTCTATTGCCTACAAAAAGCTGATTAGGACCTTTGATTGTTCTCTGTTTGGGAGATTGGCACGCTTAGCATTGATGTGATGGCTTGCTTCTAAATCAGGTTGATAATGTAAGTTTTAGGATAATCAATTTGAATTGATTTAATGGTTAATTTACTATTTCGTTTAAACAAGTTTTGGACGTTTGAATCTTGTTTTGGGTATATAGTAACATATTGGTGAGCACAAACTTTTAATTGAAACTCTGATCCACGATGCATTAATCCTTAACATGTTGAGTTGGAAAATACCGCGAACAAAAAAAATATATAAGCTTTAGGTTGATGGAATGGCCTAGATGATAGTGATGGAGGGAATGAAAATGCATAAGGAATCCGCTGTTGTGGAGTTAAAGTAGAAGAAGAGGGCTGAAATTACTAATCAAGCCTATAGTAATTGACCACAACGTAACATGGCTAAGTCTGCCAAAGAGTTGGTACTGTAGTCTTAGCTTCTTCCAATTGGATCTTGTATCTCTTTCAATTACAGCCACCTCTGTCTCCCTTAACTATAAAGCCTCTTCACATACATGTCACCACTTAGTTTGAATGACATCAATAATCTCTCTCTACTACTTAATAGAATAACAAACTAATACCTGACGTAACTGTCTCGTAACAGAAATGGTTACACAATGACTAAACTAACAGAACTATTATAAACTTGTTTCTTAACAAGTAACAGTTTTTACTGCATTCTTATCTCAATAATTAGGATGTCACAAATCTTCATTCCTTAATCTAGACATATACATAAAATTTCTTTAATTATGTTATATTTTTATAATTATGTGAAATTTAATTATTTTAATTTATTATTAGATATATTTTAATGAAAATTAAAGATAATGATTATAAATACAATAGCTATTAAATACATTACTTATATACCGATTTATTTGTCATATTTAATTTCAATCATTTAAATTAATTCAATAGTTATAAATACATTTTTACATTCTCTTAAGATACATTCTCCCTTAGCATTTAGTTTAGCAACATTATCTTTAGCTTTGTGGTAAACTAGAGAGAGTTAAGATTTGCATCTCTCAAGTCCTGGGCATGTGGCTCATTTGGTTCGTGCAGGACCCTAAATGATAGTTGGTCCATTTTTCGTAAAAAAATTGGTGTTAATTAAATGAAACAAATAGCGATAAATTCTTAAATAGAGTTTCAATTAGCGATGGATTAGTCCTTAACCTACTGAATAATTGGGGGATACCATGAAAAAACAAAAAACAAAAAAACAAAAACTCATTTAGCAGGCCTTTTAAGTTAAATGAATCATGCACATTTTGAGTTTGCTTTTAGATCATGGTTTTTTGAGAATTATTTTTTTTAACTTATTTAAATAAAAAACCATCAAAATTCACATGTACAACAACTAATCAAAAGGCTTTGAAAAGATAGATAGATGTAGAACTTGGATGAAGCAACGACAAATACAAATCCGAGTTGGTGTTATGTGTTTGTGTTACACTATTTGTGTATGTAATGAAATGAAAACTTTAATTTGTCCATATGTCAAAATTTGAACATTCACTTTAATATGTTTTATGACGTTACCATATTTAAATTTTTCGGTTCAACCTTTTATTTAGTTTCTATAATCCTTGTGACAGATTAAATGTTATACATCATTGTAAAGTACCCATAATGAACATGTATGAACTTTAACCTTGTCAAATATTTTGAAGTTTTAGATTTTGAGTTTGTTTCTAGATTGGAATGAGTATATTTTTTTTTAACATATTTAGTGTTAGAAACTTAGAATTCATGATAATACGTAAATAACTCAAAAATGATAAACTTGATAATCAGATGCATTACCAATATGATATAAAATAATCATCTATTTATCGGTGATAAACAAATAAAAAATATAAAATGGAATTCAGTATTAAATTATTATAATTACTAGTTTTTTTTTTGTGACTATTATAATTACTAGTTTAATTGTGGTAGGAAATTTTTTAAATAAAAGTATTTTTATTTATCTACTTATTTTTTGAAAAGTATAAGTAAGCAATGAAAATACTAAATAATGGATATATCGGATATTCAATTCACTAGGTGTGCGAATCGTTATTATAATATTAAGATTTAGGTGAGTAATTTGGGAGTGTAGTGTATTTTTACTTTATTTGGCTAATTTTAGAGCCTATTGTTCACTAAAAGTCATTATCTATCTAGCAAAGTCCTTATCTATTTATTAATAAGCAAATAAAATTCTGTAACAATGTAATATGAATAAAAATTCACCACATTTATCTATAATGGTACGATATATATAATATATTTATATTTATATTACAATGTGTCATCATTAACTAGTAATATCAATATCTTTATTCTTTGTAGCACTTCGCCACTAATATATAGGTATATATATTTATATCTCCACCATATCAACTGGTAGTAGGTGGCTCCACTGGTGCTTCTCCTTCCGGGGGCCCAACTGGTGGTGTATCTGGCAAGCCCGGTGTCGATGGCGATGGTAACGGCAAGGAGGGTGGCGATGGGAATGGAAATGTGAATGGCGAACCGGGTGATAACGGAAATGGAGGGAATTGGAGTGGGGGGAGTTGACCGATTGGGGGGAATT
>NC_029791.2:7641871-7646227 GCF_000816755.2 Arachis ipaensis | reverse complement strand
TGGGGGGAGTTGGAGTGGGGGGAATAGGCCGATTGGGGGGAATGGGAATCGGAAAGTGTTAGTACCTGACATTTGAATCATTAAAAATTATTAGATCATGTGTGTTATCATATGAAAATTACATGCAACTTTTTCATTTAACACATGAAAAAATCGTAACTCAATCGAGGAAGTCCGTAAGCACTTTTATAATTTTTTTTAATAATTGAATGTTTAAAAAGAAGGCGGGTAGAAATTAATTAAAAAAAAAAATAAAAGGATGAACCTAATAATAACCTGATGATTTTGAGTCAGAAGATGTCTCGTCGGGAAAATTCCTAGCGGAGATAAGAACCACTCCGACAAAGAGAGTTAGGACGAGCAAGCTATTCTTAGAATTCATTTTTCACAAGAAAATTAAAACAATCGTATAGTGCGTGGATTTTTATGATATTGATGTTAAAAACTTGATAATAGGGCACTTTATATAGGATGTAAAATGCTTCACTTGACGATAGGTTAATAAAAGTTAATTTATTTGTTATTTTTTTCCTTATATTTAATCATGATCATTGTTTAATTTCCTTATTAATTTTTAGTAAAAAATTCATTCATAGTTAATCGTAATAAAATGCATTGGAGTGAGCATTCAATATTTTCAATATGGATTTAATTGTGATAAAAATTGTACTAATAGATATTGATGATGACTACCAAAAATATTTTATATATCTACCCCAATAAATTGTAGACGAAACAAGTGTATTTTAAATCAAGCTGGTAAGGAGGTCTTGATAAAAGCGGTAATACAGGCAATATCAATCTATGTTATGAATGTCTTTAATTTTTCAATATCCTTCTGCAAAAGAATCGAAGCAGCGACAGCCAGATTTTGGTGGTCGAATAATGAAAAGGAAAGAAACATTCATTGGAAGAGTTGGACAAAAATGACAAAGAGTAAAAAGAATGGAGGCTTGAGATTTAAAGACTTAGAATGTCAAAATATAGCACACTTGGCTAAACAAGCATGGAGGTTGCTAAAAGAGGAGGATGCTATATGGGCTCGGATTTTGAAGGCCATTTATTATCCTAATTGCAATCTATGGGAGGCAGAAGAAGGAAGAAACGCATCATGGATATGGAAAAGCATGTTGGAGGGAAGAGATTTTCTCAAAAGAAAGGGCTGGTGGAGTGTAGGAAGTGGAGTAGAAATAGATATTTAGGAAGATAACTGGGTGGCAGAAAAAGGAAAACTGGGAAGGTGTGTGGATTGTCAACTTCAAAAAGTGAGTGAGTTGATAAAAGAAGGAGAGAGATGGGATGCAAATAAAATTCGGGATTTATTTCCTGACAACATAACTGAGTTAATAATCAAAACACCAATTAGTCTAATCAATAGAAGGGATCATTTTGTCTGGCCGTATAGGAGCGATGGAGAGTACTCAGTTAGAACAGGCTACCACAACGCGAAGGAGAAAAAAGATGCCATAGAGGAGAACAGACTAAGCAAAGCATCAACAAGTCAGAAGCTGCGGAAGGTTTGGGAGACAATTTGGAGGCTACCAGTACCACAAAAGGTAAGAATGTTCTTATGGAAAGCAATGCATGGAATTCCGCTAGTGAATGCTAGCTTGTATCATAGGAAAATAGTAAAAACATTGTTATGCAGTATATGCCAGCAAGCAGATGAAACTGTTGAACATGCATTATTGTTATGCCCATGGACTAGAGTTGTGTGGTTCGGATCTAACTTACAAGTTTTGCCTACGGTTCATAATATGACATCTTTTGGGAGTTGGGTGATGGACACAATTGAAAAGATCAAGAGAAAGACTGGGAAGGACTAGGACAAAATTTTATGCAAATTGGGATGTGTGTGTTGGTGCATATGGAAAGAGAGAAACCAGCACATATTTCAGCAATCACAAGTCAAACAAGAAAAAGTAATATTCACTTCAGAACATCTAGCAGCAGAAGTTTGTAATGCAATTGAGAAAATTAACAATGAAAATATATCAGGAGCAGGCAGGAGCACAGAAAAGAAGAGAGTTACCTGGAGGCCTCCGCCCAAGGATTGGTTAAAGGTGAACACTGATGCGGATTTTTACAAGGAAACAGGCATGGCAGCTTCAGTAGTGGTAGCCAGAGACTGGCGAGAAAAAATTGTCTCAGGATTAACAACTTTCAAGTCAACATCATATTTAGCAGCAGAAGTTCAAGCATACAGAGAAGCACTCATTCTTATTAAAAATCTTCAGCTAGAAAAATGCATAATAGAAACAGATTGCTTACCTTTGGTTCAAGCAATTAAGGCAAAAACTTCTTTGGCAGAGGCAAACGCAATCATCAGAGACATTCTCCATTTGCTGAATAAGGCTCCAGATGTGGGAGTTACCTGGACTCCAAGAGACGGAAACAACTTAGCTCACCAACTGGCAGCAATGGCAGCGAGAATGGATTACAGAGGCAGTGGATCGTCAATCCACCTGCTCAAATTAAGAATACAATCAGAATAGAAGCAGGGTTCGCAACACTTTAGCAGGAGAAAAATATACAGAATCATACCAATTTGGTTCCAGTTTCAACAAGCCATCAAAGACAACACAGAGAAGAGATTTTACCTGGGAGGGTGGGTGTTGAACCAGGGGAGAGTGAAGAAGCTGGAGTGGATGATCAGACTCGAGCATTTGGAATGCTTGGGTCAGGAACTGGGATCTACAACGAACCAACAGAGACAGGGAGAAGGGCCCTTGGTAGAAGTCGCTGGCAGCCTCAATGAAACTTGGGAGGTGCCACGGGAGGGGACAACATGAGTTACCACAGGGCAGGAGTAGGACTTTCCTTAGAGAAATGGACAAAGCACCCCAGGGAGAACGGAACCACTTGCGCTTTAGAGCGAGGAAGCAACAAACCAGGCGAAGCACAAATCGCCACCATTGAAGACGAGGAGCAGCCTTCTTAAAGCAGAGGAGTCACAGCTTTGACGACCTTGAGAAATCAACACCTGCAGAATCCGACTGAAGCCACTGATGAGGGTCCGAGAGCTCGTTCCATCCACATGCAGCAATAGGCTCAAGCTTTCGAAGATCTATGGTCGAAGGTGAAGGAGAAGAAGAGAGGATCGGGGTCAATTTGGGGGTGGGTCTCTGTGTGGGTAGTTCTTCGGGTCGGGTTGAGTTCTGATTGTGTGGGTCGGGTCGTTTCTTTTGGCCTTAGGCCATGTCCAAAAAAAAGGATATAAATTACTGGTTGATTAACCAATTTGGGTTGGTCGAGTGGTCACCCTACTCATATGTTTAAGTAATTGTCGAAAGTTTGAATCTCACCTTGTATCAATAATGCATTGGCCAGCACCAAACCCTTAAATAGAACTCAGATCCTTGACGATTAGTTATTGACCTATTGGATTGAGAAATATCGTAGACAATAAAAAAATTTATTGATTCATTGTTATACCAAAGAAAAAGAAAAAATTTGTCTATTGCCTACAAAAAGTTGATTAGGACCTTCGATTGTTCTCTGATTTGGGAGATTGGCACGCTTAGCATTGATGTGATGACTTGCTCCTAAATCGGGGTGATAATGTAAGTTTTAAGATAATCAATTAGAATTAATTTAGTGTTTAGTTCACTATTTTTTTTAAGTAAGTTTTAAGGTCTGAATCTCATTTTGTGCATGTAGTAACATATTGGTCTGCGACAACTTTTAAATAAAGCTCTGATCCACAATGCATTAATCTTTAATAGGTTGAGTTGAAAAATATGGTAAACAAAAAAATTATAAGCTTTAGGTTGATGGAATGGCCTAGATGGTGGTGATCAAGGGGATGAGAATGCATAAGGAATCCGCAGTTGTGGAGTAAAGGTACAAGAAGAAGGCTGAATTACTAATCAAACCTATAGTAAGTGACCACAACGTAACATGGCTAAGTCTGCCAAAGAGTTGGTACTGTAGTCTTGCCTTCTTTCAATTGGATTTTGTACCTCTTTCAATTACGGCCACCTCTGTCTCTCTTAACTATGAATCCTCTTCACATGTCACCACTTAGTTTGAATGACATCAATAATCTCTCTCTGCTACTTAATAGAATAACAAACTAATACCTGACGTAACTGCCTAGTAACAGAAACGGTTACACAATGGTTGAACTAACAAAATTATTATAAACTTGTTCCTTAACAAGTAACAGTTCTTACTGCATTCTTACCTCAATAGTTAGGATGTTACAAATCTTCATTCCTTAATCTAGACATATACATAAAATTTCTTTAATTATGTTATATTTTTATAATTATATAAAATTTAATTATTTTAATTCATTATTAGATATATTTTAATAAAAATTAAAGATAATAATTACAAATACAATGGCTATTA
>NC_029791.2:7634307-7641513 GCF_000816755.2 Arachis ipaensis | reverse complement strand
ATATACGATTTATTTGTCATATTTAATTTCAATCATTTAAATTAATTCAATAGTTATAAATACATTTTTACATTCTCTTAAGATACATTCTCTCTTAGCATTTAGTTTAACAACATTATCTTTAGCTTTGTGGTAAACTCGAGAGAGTTAAGATTTGCATCTCTCAAGTCCTGGGCATGTGGTTCATTTGGTTTGTGCAGGACCCTAAATGATAGTTGGTCCATTTTTCGTAGAAAATTTGGTGTTAATTAAATGAAACAAATAGCGACAAATTTTTAAATGGAGTTTCAATTAACGACATATTAGTCCTTAATCTACTGGATTATTGGGGGATACCATGAAAAAAAAAAACAAAAACTCATTTCGCAGGCCTTTTAAGTTAAATGAATCATGCACATTTTGAGTTTGCTTTTAGATCATGGTTTTTTGAGAATTATTTTTTTTTAATTTATTTAAATAAAAAACCATCAAAATTCACATGTACAACAACTAATCAAAAGGCTTTGAAAAGATAGATAGATGTAGAACTTGGATGAAGCAACGACAAATACAAATCCGAGTTGGTGTTATGTGTTTGTGTTACACTATTTGTGTATGCAATGAAATGAAAACTTTAATTTGTCCATATGTCAAAATTTGAACATTCACTTTAATATGTTTTATGCCGTTACTCTATTTAAATTTTTCGGTTCAACCTTTTATTTAGTTTCTATAATCCTTGTGACAGATTAAATGTTATACATCATTGTAAAGTACCCATAATGAACATGTATGAACTTTAACCTTGTCAAATATTTTGAAGTTTTAGATTTTGAGTTTGTTTCTAGATTGGAATTTGTATATTTTTTTAACATATTGTGTTAGAAATCATGATAATAAGTAAATAACTCAAAAATGATAAATTTGATAATCAGATGCATTGCCAATATGATATAAAATATGATAAATTTGGAACTCAGGTGCAGTCAACTACTTCACATGAAGTTGATAGTTGAGAGTCATTAGATGAAAATTGAGTCAAATCAGTCAAATCATCTAACGGCTCTCAACTATCAACTTCACATGAAATCGACTTCACGTGAGTTTTCACCATTAAGTTATTATATATAATTACTAGTTTAATTGTGGTAGGAAATTTCTTAAATAAAAATATTTTTATTTATCTATTTATTTATTTATTAATAAGCAAATAAAATTCTGTAACAATGTAATATGAATAAAAATTCACTACATTTATCTATAATGGTACGATATATATAATATATTTATATTTTTATTACAATGTGTCATCATTAACTAGCAATATCAATATCTTTATTTTTTGTAGCGCTTCGCCACTAATATATATGTATATATATTTATATCTCCACCATATCAACTGGTAGTAGGTGGCTCCACTGGTGCTTCTCCTTCAGGAGGCCCAACTGGTGGTGTATCTGGCAAGCCGGGTGTCGATGGCGACGGTAACGGCAAGGAGGGTGGCGATGGGAATGGGAATGTGAATGGCGAACCGGGTGATAACGGCAATGGAGGGAATTGGAGTGGGGGGAGTTGACCGATTGGGGGGAATTGGCCGATTGGGGGGAATTGGCCGATTGGGGGGAATTGGCCGATTGGGGGGAATTGGCCGATTGGGGGGAATTGGCCGATTGGGGGGAATTGGAATGGGGGGAATATGCCGAGTGGGGGGAATGGAAATCGGAAGGTGTTAGTGCCTGACATTTGAATCATGAAAAATTATTAGATCATGTGTGTTATCATATTAGTTAAAACATATGAAAATTACATGCAACTTTTTCATTTAACATATGAAAAGATCGTAACTCAACCGAGGAAGTCCATAAGCACTTTTATAATTTTTTTTAATAATTGAATTTTAAAAAGAAGGCGGGTAGAAATTAATTAAAAAAAATAAAAGGATGAACCTAATAATAACCTGATGATTTTGAGTCAGAAGATGTCTCATCGCCGGGAAAATTTCTAGCGGAGATAAGAACCATTCCGATAAAGAGGGTTAGGACGAGCAAGTTATTCTTAGAATTCATTTTTCACAAGAAAATTAAAACAATCCTATAGTACGTGAATTTTTGTGATATTGTTGTTAAAAACTTGATAATAGGGCACTTTATATAGGATGTAAAGTGCTTCACTTGGCGATTAAGTTGATAAGAGTTAATTTATTTGTTATTTTTTTTCCTTATATTTAATCGTGGTCATTGTTTAATTTCCTTATTAATTTTTAGTAAAAAATCCATTCATAGTTAATCGGAATAAAATGCATTGGAGTGAGTATTCAATATTTTTAATATAGATTTAATCGTGATAAAAATTGTATTAATAGATATTGATGATGACTACCAAAAATATTTTATATATCTACCACAATAAATTGTAGACGAAACAAGTGTATTTTAAATTTATCATGCATAATATGCATGTCAAATTGGAATCAACACTGAAATTTGAGAAGCATACTATATATTTCATTTTTTTTATTTTTTTTTTAAAATAAAAAATTGAAACCTTCAAAATTGATCAATCTTAGTCTAATATATATATATATATAAAGTTATACGTTAGAATTTACTCTTATACAAATGGACTACTACATATACATGAGTCATCATAATTTGATATGAAATATAATTTTTTTATTTAAATATAAAAAATGACTAATTTTTAAAATACATATGTTTTAAAAATAAATCCAAAATTTGCCAAATCTATTTCATTTAAAGGGCCTGTGATTTCATTCCATTTCTCACTTACCTACCATTTGGAACCTGCTCCTGCAAAATGGACCTACTATATATATATATGAAAATTGTATGGTGCTTACATAAAAAATTAACATATTATACTTTTAATAGGTGGCGTATCATAAAACTGCCACGTATATAGGTTTGGGCTTGGGGTGTCTTTGGGACGCCGCTTATAGTTCCAGCATGATGAGACTAAGGGTTATTTTCACTACAAGAAAAAGCGTATTTATCGACGCAAAAAATCGACGGCTATCTCTTTCGTCGATATTTTTCGACAGCTTGCTATCGATATTTTAAAAAAAATAAAAATAAAAATAAAATAATAAAATCGACGGCCTATTCGTCGATTTTTTTATGATGCATTAAATTCCTATTAACTATCGTCATATTGTCAACGAACCGGAAGGCGAAAATACTTTTATTTTAAAATCGACAGATATGGCGTCTATTTTTATATTTAAAATATCGACAACATTTTCGTCGATAAATTTAAACAGTTCAGATTTAATCTATAAAATAGATGCTAAAGGCGTTGCTTTTTTTTCAAATTAAAATCGACATGAACGCGTCGATTTTATATAATAATATCGACGGCACCGTTGTCGATTTCAGTAACAATGTAAAATTCTCAATCTCATATTATAGACAGAAACAATGTTGATCTTACTACAAGAAATTATTAAAAATAAAATATTAAAATCGACGACAATACTGTCTATTATTTTAGCAACTTTCAACACCTTCTCCCTACAATCACATTGCTGACAAAGGAACGGTTGATAATTATTTTTCTTTAAAATCGACGAATCTTTTGTCTATTTTAATAATTAAAATATCGACAATTTTTGCCGTCGATAAATTTTAACGATGGAGATCTTCTTTTACAATAAGATGAACGGTTTAAATTTATTATATAAAATTGATGGTTAATATGTTAATTTTTGTTTTAACTAAAATCGAAGAACTTGCCATCGATTTTTATCTAACAAAAAATTATGCCCGCGTTTATTACCCGCGTCCTTCGTTTCAATCAATTTCCCAAACATTAACCTCAAACCTTCAGAGACTCAAAGTTCGGAGTGAAGCTGCTGCTGCTTCTTCTTCTCCAACGCTTGAGAGTAGAGACCAGAGAGGAAGTCATCGTCACAGAGAGAGGCAGAGAGCAGATCAGTAGAGCTTCTTTTTCTCCGACGATTGAGAAAACCCGCCATCCTCCGTCGGAGAGCAGAGCTTCTTCTTCTTCTCCTCCTCCGCCGAGCCCGCCGCCACGCCCGCCGCCGCGCCATCCTGTTCATGTAAGTTCCTCTCAGTCTCTCTGATTATTATACTTATTTTTGCAGTTGTTGTATCTACTATTTTCATAATGAAATTCTGAATTTGCATTTGTTAATAACAATCGCATCACTGAAACCTAGTTAGCATAATCAATTCATCACATTTCATCAATCGCTTCATCTCTCTGTGCCGTTGTTGCTGCTGCCTTCAATTGACCGTGCTCAATCAAAATCAGTTACTCTCTCTCTTTCGTTCTTCAATTGATTTTTTTTCATCAATAAAAAATTTTTAGGGAAGAATCATCTCTTGCAGTCTGAGATTAATCAATAATTTTGTAGAAGAAAAGAAGATACCCGAGGTTCTTCTACTAAAATTATTTGTTACATCAGTGTCTTCTTACAAAGCATGATTTTTTATTAAATGTGATCAATCCTTTTCATATATTTATTTCTGAAACTTCTCAGCTATTGAAGACATTTCCAAATGCATCGAAGTTTCTCAAGAGTAAGTTTTCACTGATTCTTTACACAGGTTTCCTAAAATGTCTCTGTATTATAAAGAAGCAATCACATTTATTTCTTTTTTGTAGCACTTGTGGCTGGTTTTGAGGTATGCAATTCTCAATTTGGAAGTTATTCAAGCAGCAATCTCTTTGGCTGGTTTTGAGGTCTTCTTGTTTCTTTGGATTTGGCCAGTTTTGAGGTACTAACCACCACAATTTGTTTTTCTTCTTCTTTTATTATTCTCTTCTATGAAAAAATTAATGAAGTTAACTGTTTTCTAATACTTCTTTTCTTTGACAAGATAGTGAGGAAATTTAAGCCACCACTTATGAAGTTATTGGAGTCTGGAAATATAGACCTTTGTTTTGCCAATCAGGATGAAGCAACGAAACTTCAATTGTAATTTTTTCTGCTGGCTTCTTTCCCAATCTCATTCTCTTTTGCTTTGGTTGGAAAATGTGTAGTTGACTCTACTGTGAACTGTTTGCTGTTGTGCATTGATCACTTGGAGAACATGACTAACTATACAATGATGGTAGTTTGGTTCACACTGCAGAAATTTGTTCTCAAGCCATTGCCTCCCAATATAGTGCATATCAGGATCTGATTCATGAAGCTTTCTAAAGAAAGCTAGTGTTCTCATTGCTCTTGCAATGGCTGCTGGCACTGGAGGGGTACGATGCTTGCTATATTCAGAGTGCTATGTTTTGCTCATATTATTGTAGATTCTAGATTGGCATGTTGACATGTTGATGACCTTTCTCTTTGCTTACAGGTTGTGGCTGGAGAGCTTGAACTGAATCACGAATGCAGTTTGATGCACTGGTCGCCAGAGGATTTCGAATCTAAATTGCAGGTATTTTAAATGTTTTTCTTTGCTGAGAATATATTACCTATACAAATCACTCATCGTATATTTCGTTATGATGAGAATTTATGCTAGATGAAATTTTGACAAATAGCTGGTGTGGAAATTGTGAACTAGTTCATAACTCCGATTCCTAAGGAAACACAAGGATATTGAATTGTGCATTTTTAGGTAACAATATTAGGCTTATGACCTCTTTCCATCGCATTATCACTCGAATTGTGAGCTTAATTTTTTTTATTGATAATTTCTATGGTGTAAATAGTTGATGCATTACTAGTTTGTGATGAAGAAAATGCTCACAGTGTGTGTTGTGTCGTGTGATGTGATTGAAAGAGTTTATAAGCCTACTTTTGATACTTACAATGCTTTGATGTCTGAATGTTATTTGAAACTGTAATGTGAATAAGGCAAGAAAATTATATTGTAAAAGTGTTCAAGAGAGGTTGTTCCCTAATGCTAGGAGTTATAACTGATAACTGATTAGATATATGCCATTGGAGTTGGTGTTGAAGGAAACTGCAGTTAGTTAATCTCTGTTATGGTTTGTTCTGTCTTCTGTGAACATTGATGAATGTTGTGGAATGTGCTAATGATAGGGAACAATGATGGCGCTTGTTGACTGCAACTGGTGCCACAATGCCATGTTGCTGTCGAATTCAGTTATAGCCTATTGATATAATTTAAGATTCTGGTGTTTATACACATGTCATTTGAATTGTTTTTGTTATATTTTAGCTGCTAGATTGCTTGCAGGTTGCATTCTTTTCTATTACAGGTACATAAAGTTTCGGCTGAGGAAGGGTAATACTGGTCTTATTTCAAGGTAAGGGTTTATCTTCAGGTTCAATGAGTTCGTCCACTAATGGGAAAACCTAAGAGTCAAATCCAGTTGAGGGTGAAGTACAATTGGAATTTGGAAGGACCAAATTGCCGAAGTTTTACATTCTTTATCACCATCTTTCTCTTGCTGATTGTATCCTTCTTGGTTTGTGTTTATATTAAGGCTCTGGAAGTCATATAACAGCATTAAAGCAAGATGAGTGCCATCTCAAATTTTGCATTTGGCTTTCCTATTGAAGAGGGTTATACCTGCTAATGAGATTGTCATCTATTGATGTCATAATAAAAGATTAAAAGTACAAGCATATGTATGAAATGCTTAAAAAACACACATTATTTGATTGCATTTGGAAGACTATTGACTTGAAAAAATAATTAAAACATATCTATTAAAATCGACGGAATGATTGTCGCTTTTTAATTTTAAAATAGACAAGAAAAATTAAATATAGACAAAGAATTTGTCGGTATCTAAATAATAAAATCGACAGCAACTGTGTCGATTTTATTGGATCAAATATCGACAGTCACGTTGTCGATTTTAGTAAGCATATAATGAACGAAAACACTGTCAATTTTATTGAATCAAATATCGACAAAAATGACGTCGATTTTATATAATAATATCGACGGCAACCTTGTCGATTTTAGTAAGAATGTAAAATTCTCAAACTCATATTATAGACAGTAACGCCGTCGATTTTATTAAATTATTATTGACGGCTAGGCAAGCCGTCGATTTTATTAGAATTTTGACAAATCGACAAGCTTTATAGCGACTACCTCCGCCGTTCATTTTGCCGTCGAAAATTAGCCATCGATTTGGCCATCGATTTTAACGATATTTTTTGTAGTGTTTTGTTGTGAGATAAATAAAAAAAATATATAAAATATAGAAATATAATAGATAATTTTAGTATTAATATTTTTTAATATTAGTATTTTAATATAAATG
>NC_029791.2:7630230-7633137 GCF_000816755.2 Arachis ipaensis | reverse complement strand
AGTATTGTATGTAGGAGTGATTTTTATTTGCTGTGTCATGTTTTAGGTTAAGAAGTTTTATTTATACATATATGAATTTATTATTTTTAAATTTTATTAAAGGTTGGTCTTGTTTTGTTAACGATACAATAAGTATTAAAAGCTTAAGAAGTGAATTCACTCGCATTATCAAGACCAATTACTTTAAATAGATTTTCTGAAAATTATGCTTTTAATCGAATAATTTGAGCAAGTAATCTTGCAAATATTATGTTGCGAGAAGACAATAAACATATTTGTGACCATCTCAAAGATGCGTCTATTAGAACCATAAAATACTTAAAAGATTCACATGGTAGATGAATAGATCCACATATATTCCCTTGAATCCTTTCAAGAAATTCAGGAGACTCAAATCCAATTTTTATTGGTAATGACCTTAGAATTAGTTTTCCCTGAGAACATACAACACAATAAAATTCACTAGATTTAAGAATCTTTTGGTTCTTTAGTGCATACATGTCCATGATAGTTTTCAATAATTCTCCGCATTACTGTTGTTTCAAGATGACCTAATTGATCATGCCAAATTATAAATTCATTTGGGTTAGTAAACTTTTGGTTTACAATGGCATGTGATTCAAATTGCACTAATTTTAGCATAATATAACCCAGATGAAAGTGAGAGTAACTTTTCTAATATATAAGTACTCATGATTTTTCTCATTCATTGTTTCAATATGATATCTATTTCGGCGACTATTCTTAAAACTCAACAAGTTCTTTAGAGACTTGGTAGACAATAGTGTATTATTTATTATGAATTTTGTTCCTCCGGAAAATAAATTAAAATTATAACTCTTTCGGAGCCTTCTGTCACGTTGCCTGAGCCAATAATAGTATTAACATATTCTTCTTTTGGTACAAGATGTAGGGCCATTAAAATAGGCCAAACCCATCGGGTCAGCCTGTTTACCTATTTAAATGGGAGGGCTTTGCCTCCAAAATTAAGCCCATTTAAATTTTGGGCTAAACGGGCTGAACCTGATTAACCCGAAAAAAATGACGGGATAAACGGATTACCCCGTGGATTAAACGGGTGGCCCGTTTAATTTTTTTTACATTTAAAAAAAAGCACTTTTAGTTGATATTTTCCTCGATCTAACCGAAAAATCTGACCCATCAACTATAAAAAAATATTATTTTTTAAAGGTTTTTGACCTGAAAGTAATATTTTTCATCAAAATATTTTTAAAAAATAAAATAAAAGAATAAACGGACTGACCTGTTTAACCCATCGAGCTGACCATAAACGGCCCGAGCTGAAAAATATGGCTCGCGAATAAAGTGGACTTAAATGGTCCAGCCCATTTAACCCATGGGTTTAACGGACCGGACCTAAATGGGCCGGGCTAGCCCATTTGATAGCCCTAAAAAGATGAGTAAAATATATATTACTTTTGAGAATGGTATGCAAACTTGCACTATCTACAAGGCAAATATCTTCATTATATATTCTTGCCATTTTTTTCAAAGGCAAATAATAATAATAAAATAAATAGCAGTACATGCATAATAAAATTGTATTATTGATTAGAATTATTTTTTTAAAAATCATTGTTCATAAAAATAGTGTCATATACTAAAATTTTATTATTATTACTATTATTATTATTTTAGAACTTGATACATTTAGTGATTTTAAAATATATAAATATTTTATTAAATATTATATATAGGGATAAGTACTTTTTTCGTCCCTAAGGTTATACTTGAAATTCAAACAGGAATAAAACTTAGCAAAAAATTTTTTTACATGATTTATTTATGTAAATACTTAACAAACCTAAATATTAAAATTTTTCATCATTGATCAAATACCCAATATTTTCTTCAGATCCTCAAAGGAATTAGATACTTCATAATGAGTGGTGTAATTTTCAACAACATACATCCTTTGAAACAAATTTTGTCTCATTTTCTTTGTTATGCTTTCCACCACAATGAAAATATTTATCCTCTATTAATTTATTTTACCCATTATTTCTTTATTTATCCCACTTTTGGTGAGATCATTTCTTATGAACATAAATTTTTCTTCCTTCTATAATTTTTTTTGTTACCAAAATTTTGCCATTTACCTCTTCTGAGGTTATAATTTGCTGCATTTGCTTCAGAAAATGGAACGGCACCAGCTGGGCGCGCTTCATGAATTTTTAAAAACAATTCATTGTTATTTTCAACAACAAGAATGCAAGAAATTAGCTCAGAATATTTTTAAATTCTTTTCTCGAAACTGCTGCTGCAGCCTACAAGAGCACATGCGAGGAATGAAAGGTCAAGAAAGTTTCTTCTAATATGTCATTATCAGTTATCTTTTTTTCACATAATTTTATTCGTGAGATAATTTGGAATATTGTTGAATTGTATTCATTTATGAATTTAAATTTCTATAGACGTAAGTGTGTCTACTCATATTGAGCTTGAGGAAGTATCACTGTCTTTTGATAATTATACCTTTCTTCAAGGTTCTTCCATAGATCTACACGATCTTTTAGTGTGAAATATTCATTTTTCAATCACTCGTCAAGATGACGATGAAGGAATATCATGACTTTGGCTTTATCCTTTTGGAATGCATTATTTTCAACTTTAATGGTATCTCCAAATTCCATTTAATCAATATGAATTTTGGGATCTAATATCCATGATAAGTAATTGTTTCTAGATATATCAAGAGTATTAAATTCAAGATGAGAGAGTTTTGATATAATGAAAATTTATTATCTGAGTCTTTTTAAATTTTGATCAGAATCTCGTGTTGATAACGTGTTGTAAGATAAAAAATAAGAAAAAAATAGATATAAAATATAGAAATATAAATAGATAATTTTAATATTAATATTTTTTTTATATTAGTATTTTAAT
>NC_029791.2:7629925-7630223 GCF_000816755.2 Arachis ipaensis | reverse complement strand
AATCTAGTATTAATATTTTCTAATATTAATGTTTCAATATAACTGACATAGAACATATGTAATTTAATATATGAAGAGAAAGAGAGAAGTGTTTCATGCAAGAGTGATTTTTTATTTTATGTGTTATATTTCATACTATGAAACCTTATTTATATACGTATGAGTTCATTATTTTCAAATTTTATTAAAAATTAGTCTTCCATGAGAATTTCAAGTCTCTCTCTTAAAAATTTCAGCCACCTATATTATTAATGGGCATCTACCTGGTGCATTCTTATCATAACAGTTTTTTCTGTTA
>NC_029791.2:7607482-7629329 GCF_000816755.2 Arachis ipaensis | reverse complement strand
ATGCATAGTTATTAATTAGATATAATTAAGTTATGTAACATATATGGACTGGACCGCATAAAGTTGTACAAAATTCGGATTTCATTTTTTTGTAGGATGTTAATCGGGATAATATGTTTGATAATTAGTTTAAGGTTCAAACCGAAAAAATTGGGCTTTTATTTTTTGCAGGATGTGCATTGGGTAATATTTTTTTATAATTAGTTTAAGGTTCAAACCGAAACAAGGTTAGTGATATCAGCCAATCCAAAGAGGATCATTATCATTCAAAAGACTATTTTAAACTCTATCCTTGACGATCCAAAAAAAAAAAAAATTCTACCCTTACATCACCAATAGGTATATATATAGTATAGAAAAGCTGTTCTGGTATACAGAATGTGATGTTTCTCTCATTTTAACTATAGAGATATATAAATTAATGTGAACAGTCAAAATTTTGATAAACTACTTTGAAGATGTGTGGTTCAAAAATTAAATTTTATTATCAAGTAATCTTATTTCTAGGCATTATATTCTTAGGAATGAGATTACTTGGAATATATGATTTTCATATTTGGTTGTAAAATTTAATATATTGAAATATTATGTAATAATTGTAGGAATGACTAAATTTTTGTTTGGTTGAGTTTAAATATCTTGGTCATATTATGTAATATGTCAAAATTACCCTTAATCATTCAAATTAAAATATTAATGACTAAAAGTTAAATATTTTTTAAATTTACTAAAATACCTCTAATAATAAATATTTTTAGTTAAAATTATATGTTTAGTTAAATTATTATTGATTCTAAATTTTTTACTAAAATACCCCTAATATCAAATATCTTTAGTTAAATTATTATTGATTCTAAATTTTTTAAAATTTACTAAAATATTCCTAATAACAAATATGTTTAGTTAAATTATTATTGACTCTAAATTTTATCTCTACTAATAAATTTACTATAATACCCTTAATAACAAATATTTAATTAAAATCAATTTTATCATAATTAAATGAGTGACTATGACAATGTAAAAGGAGCAGTGTTCATCTCAGATGATCCTCAACTAACTGAATGGCGACATCTCTATTCTCCTAGCATTGTAATTACTTCCAAAGATATCTGTGATCAATTATACACAAAGCAACAAAAATCCAAAATCCACCATCAATTTTCAACAAACATTTCTTGGAATCAAGCCATCACCAATTGCTACACATTCTAGTTCAAGAGGAACTTTAACTAGTTTTTCATGGATCTTAAAACCTGATATAATGGCATCAGGAACTAAGGTTTTAGCTACTTATATTCCTCACAAAACAACAGCAACAATTGGCACAAATATCTTCCTATCAAGTCACTATAATATTCAATGAAAATTCAAAAATAGCAATATTTAAAGCAATTTCTTCAAAAATGGCAAAAGTTTCCCCGGTTGAAGTTGGAACACCATGTCGATCAGACTATTGTCCCTTAGAATGCTAAGGCCAGCCTTCATTCTATCATCACCGCTCAAACCAGGAACATCTCTCAACAGTGCCATTAGCTTCATTCTGCGCTCAGCTCCTTCTTTCTCATGCTTCAAACTAAATTCTTTCTGGTCCTTTCATCTCTATCCCATCATCATCTTAAAAATAAATGAGAGCACAATAGTAAACATCTCAATATAGAAGCATAAATATTTTGTAAACTATACAATTATAACACAAATATAGAATTATAAACAAAGAAAACAAGTATTAGGTAAAAAAAACTGTACTTTAAGATCACATCCAGAGATCTTTTCATGCAGTATTTTTTTCAAATGTTTTCCATAACTGGATTTAAACGTGTCATTGTCACACTTTCAAGAAGTAGTTGCAAGCTCTACCAAACACTCAACTAATTTTGCATCTTCGTGTGGCGTCCATTGACGCTTAATTTGCTTTGAATTAAGTCGAGTATTCTATTCCATTTTCTATATAAGCTTTGATATAAAAATAAGATGGAATAATAAATCTCTGTCTAGAAACAAACAAATGTATAAAAGCATATATTTCTCCTAATGCTAGCAAGCTGAATTAATACTCATGCATGTTACTATTTTATAAATAATAACATAATTGATTTCTAATTAATCAGTAAAGTGTTATTATCTAGTATCTAATACAATTGGTATAGGAAACTACAATTTGATATCAGGAAGTTCTCAATTGAAGCATATTTTATTGCTTGTTTGGTTTTATGGTATCAATCATAAACTCCCATTTAGAGTAGGTGACATGATTCTTAAACTAATTTTGTTTTGATTAATTTCAATCAAACATTTGCATCTAAACCCCTGCTTGAGAAGTGTAAAGAGGCCATAAAATATAGCTCTATTTTGGAAAACTAGTTTCATGGTAAGTTTCAAATGCATGATACTTATTAACCAAAATCAATTGCAAGTTTCTTAACATAAAATCTAATACAAAACAAGCTTTTGCTCCAGCTCATGTTCACAAAATCAATTCCAAACAAAACAATATTTACAAAAGAAACTACAAAGATATACTATATAACATGCAATATGGCCTTCATGTCAAGTTGTCAACACTAAGTTAAAAGAGGTTTTTGAGAAGAAGCCTACCTCAGAACCCTCAAATTTGATATACTTCACTTGATTTATTTGTTTGAGAAGTAGAAAAGCATGAAGTCATGTTTGTGTGTCCTTCTCACATTTTCACAGAGTGATATCAGCAAAAGCATTATGAGCAGACAGTGAATCTACCAGTGTAATACACTGTGATATAAAACCATAAGCACATTATCTGAATCTTTTCAAATGTGAAGCAGAAATATAGATCGGACAGCTACTTGGCTTATAAGATGTAGATTCAGCTTCTTGTTTCATGAAAAAACTAAAGAATACCACAACCAATAACCTTTTACACCATGGAAACCAATTTTCAATATGAAACTAATGGCAATGACATGGCTAATCAAATGTTCTTGAAACATCAAAGTAACAAAGAAGTTAGGCATCAGAACAAGACAAAGAAAGAAACATTAACAAATTCAAAAGATCAAAATTCAGCAATTATTATATAAGATTCAAAGAAAACGGCAACAAACAGAAAGTGATCTTCAAATTTTGTTCAAGAGCTGAAACTATACAACAGAAGCAGTTAATAAACCAGACAGAAAACAAATCATCAAATCATCAAAATCGGTGACAACAAGCTTAAACTCTTTATTTGAGGCAAATCATCAAACACGATGTTTGCATGCAACATAATCACAGAGAGCATCTAAGAAATCAAGCAAAATAGAAAATAAATAATCAAATTAGCAGTCTATTGAAGAAAATTAGTGTAATATGACGTAGAAAGCATAAAAAAACCCAAACCTTAATGAGAGATTCGAAGAGACTTCAAAGAGAATTCGCAGAGAGAAGCAATGCGAACATGAACTCGAAGAAAAGAAGGAGACCAGTCTTCCGTTTAGGGTAACGGTGGCGCCGACACAGCTCCGGTGGCGGTGGCGTTGGTGAAATCTCACTGATTTGGGGACAAAAACAAAGCTCTGCTAGGGTTTCGCCATTTCCTTCTTCAGAGAGAAATGAAGAAGAAGCTAAAATCTGTATTAAATAACAGGGGTAATTTAGTCTTTTTGTTTCATTATATACATTCCATTCCCATTGAAATGAAAGATAACCAGGGAAGAGATGGGAATTAAATTGGTGGTAATTCAATTCCTTGGAATAAAATATACCCAGGAATGATTTTTTAGATCTTGAACCAAACATGGAAATAAATTATTCCCATCTCAGAATTCCTGGGAATATATTTGCATTCTCTCCAACCACACACCCCCTGAGTGTACGTAAAAATCAGGAATTCACGGTAAATTTGCAACAGTTTTTATAGTTGACAAGTATATACACGCACACAATATCGCTTCTATCCATGATCCATGTACGATAAAAAGGTAGACGTGTGAATACATAATCTAGTCTATGTTTGGTTGGAAGGAAAGAAATAGAGAGGAAAGAAATAAAAAGGAAAGAAAGGAAATGAAAGAAATTAGGTGGATTTTTATTTTTTTTAGATGTGTTTGGATGGAAGGAAAATAAGAAGGAAAGAAATGTTATAAAAAGATAATTTTATCCCTATATTATAAAATATATTAAAAAAGTGAAGGGGTAGTATTAAAAGTAGAGAGAGAAATATTAGTTTTCTCTCCATTTTCTTTCCAATGTTGGAGAGAAAAAAAATTGGTAGGCCCCACCAGTTTTTTTCCATCCATTTTCTTTCCTCTCTAATTTTTCTCCTCAACCAAACAATGAAAAATAATCATTTTCTTTTCCATTTTCTTTCCTCCCTTTTCTTTCCTTCCATTTTCTTTTCAAACAAACATAGCTAAGCGAAGCCGTTTTGTTGGGTTAACTAAACATATCATCATCATCATTATTAAAAAATTGTTTTCCATTTCATATTCATCAAATTCCCTCTATCCCTCCTAACATCTATCCTTCTTTGTTTCTTAAATTAATCAACTCATAAGTTCACAAATTAAAATCATATTACATTAAATTTAGTTGGTATTAGAAAAAAAATTAAACTAAAAGAAATCAATGACTAAACAAAACCATTTGAATTCCAATTAATTGGATATAACTCAAAGCAGCCAATTACAAATTTTAATATTTATATTTATAAATTTAAATAGTATTTAATTGTAAACTATAATTGAGTGTATGATAATAAATTATTTGTTTAATTTATTAATTTTAGTTATCAATATTTAAAAAAAAAAGAATGAATAATTATTTTTAATAACAGTAAAAATTTATCAGTAAAAGTAATATGATAACACATAGTAAACATATGTTCAGGTGTGGCATACTATATTTCAAAAACCCACCCGTCCCAAATGACTTCCTGCCTAAACCTATGCAACTACTAGGTCTCCATGACGATGGATGAGACTTCCAACTACCTGCATGGCTGCCACACCTGAACATGTTGATGTTGTCTTCGGTGGTGCTAATTTGTTCTGACGAGACCGCTTCTGCTTTATTAACAACTATTCAAGGATGGCCAAGTCTAGGAATTTGAACCAGGTTCCTCTGCCACAGTGCCTTTGCGAAGCTCTTCGATCTCTGTGTAACAGTCCAGACCACCCGCTAGCACGATATTGTCCGCTTTGGCACACAAGGCCTCACGATTTTGCCTTTGACGATAGGGATGCTAGCCGAAGCCCCCCACACTCACTCGTGAAAACGCGTCATTCTAGGGAAAGGTATCCACACCCTTATAAGGCATGCTTCGTTCCCCTCTCCAACCGATGTGGGCCTTACACTCTGCCTCCTTCCTTAACCTCATTACTCCTTCCAAGAGGGCTCACACCTTTGGTGAATTTAGAAGAAGGTATTTTTCTTCATCGAGTTTACTACACTAGGTTGCATTATTGAGATACCCCTTCATCCTTGCCCCTTTGTTTTGATGCCAAAGTCAAGGTTGTCCGCTGTGGGCTTTATCAAAAACGCTAGGGACGATTGGTATTCATAGCATCCCCTTGCCTCTGTTCTTCGGGATGCACTATGATATAGGCCTCACCCAGTAACTTGTAGAACTTATATTGGTTTGCAACGTCCCTTCTCAGTTGTTTCACTATGTCCCTTGGAGGCTTCCATCTCTAGTTTTTCTCCAATTGGCCCCCGTCAGGGAAAGCCTCGCCACTCCATTTGCTAGCTCATTTCCCTTTCTAGGAATCATGTGAAGCCACATTTGGAAAGACTCTACTAGAAAAAGAATATCACAAAAAAGCGGTTCCATTTCTATTATATAAGTCTTTGATTTTACTGCTTGCACAAGAGCTAAATTATTCGACTATATAAAACATTTTTCTAATTGGAGATTTTTTACTAAGATTAATGTCATTCTCTTGGCTTCTGCTTCAGAAGCTACGTTGAAATAAGATATGATTCTCATCGATTATTCCTTTAGTAACCTACCCGAGTTATTCCGAACCACCACTGTAATTGCTTCCTCCATTGTAGACATTTTATACACATCATTCATGTTAGCCTTTGTCCAGTCCTCTTGGTAGAGGTCTTTAGGTAATCCTTCTCCTTCTTATATTTCTATTCTGGATTAGTTTACCTTGTTCCTCTTTATGTATTGCCTCTTTAATTTCAGAATCTAGTAGTTTAGCTCTGATGATGGTAAAACTAGGATTAGGCTTGATATTGTGAAATATGGTCTGGTTTGTAATTTTTTAAATCTCCTAGCTTAGTACTCAAATTTTGCTAATTAGATTATCTGCCTCCTCCTTCCCTTCTTTTTTCATTTTCCTACACATTTTGAGCAATCATTCTGCAAATGACTTGAATGTCTCAAATGTTGGTAAGAATTGACTCTATGCTCCAAACCACGTTGCTCTAGTCCAAAGATATAGTACAATAACATGTTTTTTCCTGCAAATTTAACATATAAGACTGTTAGTTATTTTCTTTTTAAATAAGTTATTATAAATTGTATTATATCGTGCGTATAGCCTTCCATAGAAATATTTTTATTTTTGATGGAACGTGCATCACCTAGATCTCCTTCCAAAGATCAGCCATATTGATTCTTGTTGAAGGTCCCACTTCTTCGTTACCTTGATTTTGCTTCTTTGCCACATGATATCCAATCTTTGCAGTGTAGCCCCACATTTGAATGACCATATTAATCTGTCCCCACTCTTCAATAAACTGATGGGAGTTTGCAAAATTTTGTCATTTATACTTCTTGAAAAAAACGTCCTTACTTTTTCTTATTTTCACCTCTCCTTCCATCACAAGCTCCTTAACTATCCACCGAGGGATCTCCACTCATAAGAATTTTTTCCATACCCATCACCCAGTTGTCCTCCCATACTTTACCTTCGAGTCCTTTTTTAATACTCTATCTCTCATTCCTTCTTAGGAAATTCTTGCCCTAAATTAGACTCTTTCAAACCCATGATGTCCTATTCCCAACTTTTGCTTCCCAAAAATGATTGTTCTTAAAATATATAACTTTTAGAATTTTCACCCAGATTGCATTTGGATTTTCAACCACTCTCTATATTTGTTTGGCCAAATAGACTAAATTCTAACACTGTATCCCAATCGACCATCTCTTTTGCTTTTGCATACCTTGCCCTAGCTCTTCCAATGAACCCTGTTCTCCATCTCAAAGTTAGCCTACCAAAATTTAACAATTTTTGTCCCTATTCTTTGGCAAAAACATTTGGGCAGCATGACAATACTCATAGTGTAACTAGATATGACTTGAATTACTGCTTTAATCAAGGTCTCCTTCCCTGCCTAATTAAGCAGTCGTTCCTTCCACCCTTCAATCTTGTTGTCAATCCTCTTTTCTAGCCATACCAACACACTATTTTTTTTATCTTTCCCAGTGCGCTGGCAATCCGAGATACTTTTTCAGGTTATCCCAAACTTACATGTTAATTATCTCTTCTATATTAACCTTTATTTAAATAGGTACCTACTATTCAACTACTATGCCAAATTTTTAAAATTTTTTTTGTTCCGTGTCATCTGTGTATTTATTTAGAATTAGAATGCTTTGATATAATTCCTCTTCTTTGACTTCTGCAAAAAGGATATAATCGTCCGCAAAAGAGGAGATGCGTGATGATTGGGACAATTCGGGCAAGTTTGATGCTTG
The DNA here is from genome assembly GCF_000816755.2 of Arachis ipaensis. Taxonomy (NCBI): domain Eukaryota; kingdom Viridiplantae; phylum Streptophyta; class Magnoliopsida; order Fabales; family Fabaceae; genus Arachis; species Arachis ipaensis. Next base: position 7,621,660 of record NC_029791.2, on the reverse strand, counting down.
AAATTTATCCATAAGTACTATGAAAATCTTTACTGCAATTATGAAAAGGTATGATGATAAAAGATCACCATCTCTTATACCTTTTTAAGGTTTTATTCTTTTAAAGAGCTTGCTATTTATTTTAAACTTGTAACTAGCACTTTTGCACACTCCATAACTAAGGTAGTTGTATTTATATATAATCAAAACTAAAAGCATGCAAAATACTTTCTAAAACCCTACAAACACTTCTCGGAACTCCATGTATTAATGGCTGACCTCCAATATTGATTCATATTGTGACTTGGAGATTTAATAGGTGCCCTTTTATGTTTAATGGTCCCCCTTTAAGAACCTGCAAACCTATCTATATGTCCTTAAAGTTTATCAACACCTTGTTGCTTCCCACCTTAGAAATGGAAACTCTATCTGGGTTCCCATATATTTCCAAAATGGCATTTTTAAGGCTTCTAAAAGGGACTTTTTTGTTTGATATGATTTTTCCTACTAAGTTTATGCTATCTGTTTTATACTCTTTTTGGCTCTTTGGCTTGATAGTAATTATTTTTCCCTCAATAGGCTCCCTTCTAAAGTTGGGAATGCTTGATGACATCTTCGTATAGTACCTACCAATAAAGTCTCACTTGTGAATTTTTATCTCATTTCTCACTTACTATTATTTCGGATCATGCACTCATGATATAGACCTGTTTTCGCTTTGCAAAATGGGATAAATAATCTAAAACTATATATATATATATGGCGTTCGATCTATGATGCATATGCTAATTAAAAGCCTGATGATAAAATCCCAAAGCTAAGGCTTTTTTCTTTTTCAAAAAATAAATAAATAAATATAAACGCTCGACTCTTAAAAGAGAGTAATATAGAGCAAGTTAAAATACTTATGAGTAAATACTCTTTCCGTCCCCTGTCCTTTTTGAAAATTGACTACACGTCCCCTAATGTTTATAAATTACCAAATCGGCCCCTATCCATATACTCCGTGATACCAATTAGCCCTTCCGTTGGTTTTTTCGTTCAAAGTCGTCAAAAAATGCTGAGCTATAAGGTGCAGCCCGTGACGTGGCGTTGGATCATCCTGCGTGGAATGCTCTGTGTGCATTTAGACAATTAAGCCCCTGCACACTCAGCAAAGCGGCGTCGTTTTGAAAAGCATCCTTTTGCTTGTTTGGGGGTGAAATTCCATTCTCCCCCTTGTGCACACTTCAGTTACCATACATCACCCTCATTCTCTACTCAAAATTACAAAGAAATCCTAAGAGAACGAAATATTTCCATCCAAGCAAGCTGACAGAGAGTTCCAACACGGACGCGTTGACGGTGCTGCAGACGGAGGAACTGACGGCGCTACTAAGGTTAGTGTCGCTATCTTTTCTTGAAGCTTCGTTAGCTTGTGTTGCTCGAAAAAAATTTTTCCTGAACTGGGTTTTTGTTAATAATGATTTGGATTAGTGATCATCCCATGCATGTTCTAAAATGTGAAAATGAGGCCTGAGGAAAGTAGTTAACTAAGTTCTAATTACTGCACACTATTGTTCTAATAGATGTCATATGAAGTAGTCCCTATTTTTCATCATGGGGGTTGGTTTGAACGGGATGAAGATGGTGCATTATACTACCACGACGGAAGTGTTGAGACATTTCATCCATTAGACATAGATTATGTTAATTTCAAGGATTTGGAGGAGATGTTGAAGGGTTTAGGGTATACTAGCTACAAACAGATGTTTTGGTATGATGGCAGTGCCCCTGATTTAGAGTCTGGGTTGCATGTTCTTAAAGGAGATAAGAAAATTAATGAAATGTGTGATAAAAAGATGGAGAATATGGAGTCTGATTTGCTGGTTATTTATTTTGAGCATGATGTTAGTCAACCGGTATATGGGCCAGATGTTGTTGAGGTAGATTCGTCTTCTTCAGATGACGGATATGAGACAACTGAAGACGAACCCTACAAACCCCCTCTACCTGGATTCCAATCTGATAGAAGTAGTGATGAGGAAGATAATGTATAGAGGAAGAGTGTGAGGAAGAAGCAGTCTAGTGTGAGGATGAAAGAGGCAATGGATGCTGGACAAAAGTGTACTAAGAAGAGGAGTTGTGTTAGACAACAGACACCTAAGAAGAAGAAGAATGTGCCACCTAGTGGAATAGATGATGAGGAAATGTCTCCTAGGACTAAGAAGAAGAAGGCAAAAAGGTATGTTGGAAGAAAAAGAAAACATGTTCTATCCCAACAAGAAGCAGACAATGTGCCAAACACTGGGCCTAGTGGAGATCAAGGTAATGAGCCAGGTGAGGTTGACCCAAATGATGAGGTAAGGGATAAGCCTAATTCAGATCCAGTGGCTGAGGAATTAGACTCAGACCTAGATAAGGCATACCAATCTGAGACATTTAACTCTCCAATATCCAGTTCAGATGAGGAGCATAAGGCAAGATATCCTGACTTCAATGAGGATGCAGAGTATGGTGAGGTTCAGTTTCAGGTTGGGCAACACTTTGAGACCATGGCAATATTCAAGCAAGCTCTTGAGGACTACTTTGTATATGAGGGTAAAGAGCTTATGTATTTGAAGAATGAGCCCAAGAGGATTAGAGCAAGGTGTGCTGAGGAGGGTTGTCCATGGCTGGTGTTTTGCTCTCATAATAGTCAGAGTCTAAGTTTTTAAATCAAGACATTCATTGGAGAGCACAACTGTGGCAGAAATTTGAGCAGTAACATGGCTGATAGAGCTTGGGTGACAAGTAAATTGGTAAAAAGATTGGTAACTCAACCTCTAATGACTCCGAAAGAGGCACTAGAGCACATGAATCAGAACTACAATGTCCATATACATTACAGGATGATATACAGAGCTTTGAGAGCTGCTAGAGAGCAAACAATTGGAAAGGAGCGAGAACAATATGGAAAGCTACATGACTACTTAAATGAAATACACAGAAGCAATCCAGGTTCCACTGGGATGATTGATGTAATTCCTCGACCGGATAGTCGTCCACTATTCAATAGGTTGTATATTTCACTGGATGCATGCAAGAAAGGCTTCAAGGCGGGATGTCGCCATCTGATTGGATTGGATGGATGCTTCTTAAAAGGGTACTTCGGTGGTCATCTTTTGTCAGCTGTGGGGCAGGATGTCAATAATAGTTTCTTTGTAATAGCATTTGCTGTAGTTGAAGCTGAGAACACTGATTCCTGGAAATGGTTTCTTTCAATCCTGCACGATGATCTTGGTCCGGTGGCTACCAATGGGTGGAACTTCATGTCTGACCAGCAGAAGGTAACATGAATTCCTTCTTTGTTTTTCTTTTTGTTATATGGTTTGTGTGTTGTGCTTACTTGTTAATTCAACTCTTGGCTGACTTGTTATTGCAGGGGTTGGCTAAGGCATTGCATGAGGTTATGCCACAAGCCTATCATAGAAATTGTGTCTTACATATATGGAAAAACTTCATCAAGCACTTTAAGGACAAGCACACAAAAGGACTAGTTTGGAAGGCTGATAAGAGCACAACAATGAGAGAGTTCAAAGACAATATGGAGCTTGTGAAGAAGGTAAACAAGGATGCTTGGGAGTATCTACAGAAGTTTGATCCCGGTGCATGGACGAAGGCTTACTTTAGCCATGGCCCGAAGTGTGACAATATCACCAATAACATGTGCGAAGTTTGGAATGCCAAGATCGTGGAGTATAGAGAGAAGCCAATTTTAACTATGTGCGAGGAGTTTCGAAGTTACATTATGCGAAAAATGGCAGGGAACAAGCACAGGTTAAGAAAATGCAAGGGTAAGTTGGCTCCAATTCAACAACTAAGGTTGGATGAGTACATTTCTGAGAGCAACAAGTGAACAGCAGAGTGGGCTGGGGATGAAGCAAGGGTATTGTTTGAGGTCCAAAAGTACCAGACAAGAGTTGCTGTCAATTTGCAAAGGCAAACATGTGCTTGCAATGTTTGGCAACTAATAGGTTTAATCATCTACTTATTGTTTGGCTAGAAGTAGTTATGTGATTTAAGTTAATATTGATTCAGTAAATGTTGCATTTATGTATCTATCCTACCAGGGTTGCCCTGCAAGCATGCAGTAGCTGCTATTTCAAGGTTAAGGAAACAACAACTGAGACCAGAGGATTTTGCCCACAAATGGCTTACAATGGAAGCTGTCCGGGCTACTTATGGGGACTCCATTAAACCAATGAACTCTGAGGAGTTTTGGGAAGAAACCAACAGGTTGCGTCCTGACGAATGGATTTTTGACGGTTCAGAAATTCACTAATAAAATCTCGTTGTAAAGTATAGTTTCTAAACCAAGCAATAATCCTTTCATACAAAAAGTTGTTTGTCACTAGTACAAACCCCTAAAATTTATAAACCGAAGTATTGGACCTCGGGTCGTTCTCCCTAGGAATTATAATGAAGTGTCTTGTTATTGGTTATGAGTTATTTTGGGGTTTTGGATAAGAAGCATGAAAAATAAACGGCAATGAAAATAAACTAAAAACTATAAAAGGCTCTTGGAAAGGTGTGAGAACTAGAAGTCCTATCCTAGTTATCCTTCTCAATCGTGATGAGAATTATTCATTGCTACCACTTAGTTAACCCTTACTAATTAAAGGAAAGTCAAGTGGATGGATTGACTTGAGCCACAAGTCCTAGCCAACTCCCAAGGAAAGACTAGCTTTAGTGAACTCCAAACCAACTAGCAATCTCTCCAATTATCAATCAACAAAGGAATTAGATAACTCAAGTATCACTAATTACTCTACCTAGGCCAAGAGGAACAAAATCTACACTAAAACTAAAAGAGACATTTCAACAAACACATAAATTTGACTAAGCATTGTTGTGATTGAAAAGTTCAAAAATTTTCTTAGTTCACCCTTTCCTTTTTCACTTAGAACCAATATATTATGCAAAAAGGGTGCCTAAGTTTCACTTAAAACATGATTTCTAATCACAACCGCAAACTAAAAACAAACATAAACAAAGTGTATAAAGAAGAATCCAACTAAAAGTACGGAATCTATCACCCAAAAGATCTAAAAATATCCAAAAGCATCAAAATATCTAAGATCCAAAATAAGCAATAAAAGTATCCAAAGCAAACTAGAAATGGCATCAAAATATATACAAAGATGTGCAAAATAGGATAACTAGGCTGAGAAGTTCACCGGTTCCCAGATAATGCTACCGGTGCCTCCCCACACTTAAAATCAAGCATCGTCCTCGATGCTAAACCGGAGGATCAGTGGGGGGTACAACGATAGGCTCTGGCTCTGACTGTGGCTGTGGGACCGGCTGAGGGACGGGCTCCTCCTGAGTCTGAGGTGGCTCTGTAGTGTCCTCCTCCTGAAGATCCTGCTCATCGGAGGCCGGAGAATCGGGAAGCGGAGGTAGCTCAGCGCCCAGAGAGATAAGTGCCTGGTCCATCCGATCCAAACGGCGTCTGACATGGCGTCGCTCTTGCTCTAAGAACCGGAAGAGACGCTGGACCAGGAGATAGGTAGGCTCAGGTGCTGCTGGAGGGCCTGTAGATGGTGAAGGAGCTGCGGGTGTCGAAGATGATGGGCCAACTGTAGGGGCTGGTGATCGTCTCACATCATTAGGTAGGAGCAACTTCTTCTCAATATTTAGCTTCGTGGTTCGATATCTAGAGAACCGAAGCTCACAGTAGAGATTGGGGAGTTTTCCAGGATTGGTAGAAGGCAACTGTTGATTCTCTTTATCCTCGTCATGCAATGGATTCTTAGCATAGTTCTTGTAGATGGAAGGAATGGAGGGGGTAGAGTGTTTTCTCTTCTTAGAGGCGGTGGCTATGGCTTTGCCTTTATCCGACATCCTGAAAAATGTGATAGAATATATAAAACATTTAGCATGTAGCAAAAAAAACATGGTCAGGTCATAAATGACAAAGAACAATCATGATGTTGCAATGAATATGCAAAAGTGAACAAGTAAACCAAAAAAAATGCAAGCTTCACTAAAGTCAACAACTCATATTCACAAGGCAACAATATCATCATATAGTTGAAGGAATTTGTTAAAGATGGTTAAAGGTGAGTGGAAGTGAAATGGTTAAAGAAGTTAGTAAGTTAGAAAAGTCGGTTAGTGATATGATGATATTTATGCGTAATGAAAAGAAAAGTTGTGGTTTATGTTCACGATGATTTTGCAAATCCGGGAAGTCAAAAAGGAAACGGAGATTATGCCCAAAACTGAAATAAAGATCAAAATGAAACTAATTTCCTTGAAAATCGGGCAGCATTCCGGCTTAAAATTGGACGTTCCCGGATAGCAACATAGCATGAGCAGTAAGAAGACAATATCAATTAAGCACAGCAGCAGTGAAATACAACCCAGCAACAGAAATGGCATACGCAGCAGAATAGAGCAGTTTCATATAGCAACATAGAGTCAAACAATGCCTAAATCCACTACTCAGCCCAGATTCGCTAACCACCTAAATCAAACTAAGCTAACTAACTAATCTAATTCTAACTACACTAACGGAATTAACAAAAAAAACAGCGAAACAAAGTAAAATAGAGGAAAGGAGGAACCTGGATGCAGAGATTGAACCGAGGAAGAGGAGGGAAAAAATGAAGTGAGGCGGTGGGAGAACTGGCCGGAGCAGCGCGGCTGTGGGGTTGCACCGGCGGCGATGGTGGTCGCGGCGGTTGGGACAGAGGCAGAGAGGGAGAAGAGAGAGGGCAGTGATGGTGGCGCGGCGGCGGAGATGGTGGCGCGGTGGTGGAGAAAGAGAGGAGGGAGAGAGAGAGGGAGAGGACGGGTGGTGGTGAGAGGGGAAGAGAAGTTGAGGGCGAGTGGCCGGCGGTGATGATGGCGCGGCGGCGGCCGGTGCTGCTGCTGCGATGGCAGTAGGGGGAGAGAAGAAGAAGAAGAAGGTGAAGGTTGGGGAATATGGGTTGCGCGACTGCGCAGTGTGCATCGCGTGCTAGGGTTATCCCTATTTTTGAATCGGCGCGCGCGCGCACCTTGCGCGTCCGCGTCCATTGAAAAAAAAAACGTGGGTTCTACGCGTGCGCGTACAATGCGCTTAAGCGGGGGTGAGCAGAATAGGGAAAGGCGCGTGCGCGCACGCGTGCATGGAGTTGGGCTAGGGGCTTAGAGTTGGCCCAACTCAGGCCTAACTCTCTGGAGAATGGCCTGGGAGTCGCGCCACTAGATTTGCGCGCACGCGGCAGGTACGCGTCCGCGTGTATTGAGGGGAATGGAGAACCACGCGTGAGCGTACAGTGCGCGCTAACGTGGGGTGGCATATTATCCAAGGGCGCGTGCGCATACCTTGCGCGCACGCGTACATGAGATTGGGCCTGAGGCTTAGAGTTGGCTTGAGACACGCCCAACTCTCTGGTCCATGGCCTAGTTTGGTGGCACCACGCAAGGACGCGCGCGCGGCAAGTGCGCGTCCGCGTACATTGAGGAATAGTGAAATGGCGCGCTGGCGCGATGCATGCGCTCGCGCAGATCGGGTTGGGCCTGGGGCCTAGAGCTAGCCCAGAAATGGCTTAACTCTCTGGGGTTTGGCCCAATCATTTGCAGCAGCAAATCGGCGCGGACGCGGCAGGTGCGCGTCCGCGCGAACTTCCATGTTCTAATAGTCGGCGCGCAATATCTACCTACAATGGTAACTCAAATCACTTATTAGGCAAATTCAAAAGAGAATGAAAAGAGTTTACCATGGTGGGGTGTCTCCCACCTAGCACTTTTAGTTTAAGTCCTTAGGTTGGACATTTTGAGATGCTTATTGTCATGGTGGCTTATGTTTGTACTCATCCTTGAATCTCCAAGGATCCTTGCTTCTCAATTGGTTGACAGAATTTCCAACCATATTCATCAAGCTCGGGCACAGTTCTACCCAAGATATGAGTCCCCATAGTTGGTCTTCACATAGCGAACCGGGATCCCATATCTTGTCTTCACACCCATCTTCGATTTGATCTTCATACTTTTTCTTTCCGGGCGGTTGTTGACATATAGAATTCTCTTTAACATACCAAACCTTCTGTTGAGACCCATGCAATGTGATATTCTTCCAATCATCGTTCCTATGCCTTGAAACCTTGACCTCAATGAGCCTAATTCCTAACTTGCAACCACTACACAATTCTCTTTTTCCCTTAAGTCCATAAAGAGCTCTAAGTTGTCCATTATTTTCAATCAAACCATATTCAAGTGGGAAATTAAAGTCTAGGGATGGAGATTTTACCCACTTAAATATTGTATTGGATGGTAACTTGGGAAGGGAGACCTCCCCACACTTAGACAATGCAAGGTCTACTTCATTGTGCTCTTCTTTGTGTATTTCCACCTCTTTGCGAGCTTCCTTGATTTCAACCTTTCCCCTTTTGTCACATAGCTTGGTGTTGTCTTCAAGAACTTTGATTTCTTGCCTAATGAGAGGTGGTTCAATTTTGGATAGAAATTCATTGATGAATAAATCTATTTCTTGGTCAACCTTTTCATATTCTTCAATTTCGATATACACCATGCCAACGTTTTCCTCTTGGTAGCTCTCTTTCTCATTGCTCACCAAGGGTATGGGAGGTTGTGCACACTCTTTTATACTTTCAACTCCATGTCCAATGGGAGAGGATTCCATTGTAGAGAGAAATTCATTCATGATTGAATCCATCTCTTGATAAACCGCTTCCAAGTTTCCAACGACGATATGTCTTGGAGATTGCGCACCCTCCTTAACATCAATATCAAGCTTCTTGGAAGAGTGCTCCATGAGACTACATTCCCTTGGACTTTCAACATCTCCTAAATCTTCAACCACCTCTTCCTTTTCTTCAATGATCATAGGCTCCTCTAGTTGCTCCAATACAAAATTTGACTCCTCTTTCTCCACCGAATTTTCCAATTTCACCCTCATACTTTGCTCTTCTTTTGGAGGTTCTTGCTCATAATGGCCATAAAAATATGGTATGGATGATTGGTTATATGATGGATATGGATCATAGGGTGGTGCTTGGTGATGAAAGGCTTGTGAGAATGGTTGAGGTTTATGTTGAGGATGAGATTCATAGGCATATGATGGTGGTTGTTGAGTGTCACAAAAAGAATCATCATAGCCGCTAAGTTGGCATGCATTAGGATGGAAATTATACCTATAAGTATCCGGAGGTTGTTGCCAATAGGAGTGATCAATTCCTTGAGGCTCTTCCCATCTTTGTTGGTTCCATCCATGGTACATGTTGCCATTAAAGTCCACATTTCCTACAACACACTTAGAACCAAACTCAAAGCCAAAGTGGTGAGAATTCATAGTGAGAGAACAAAATAAAACTAACAAAAATTAAGAAACAACAAAAGATAAACCTATTCACAATATTCACATATGTACAATAACCAATAACACAACACCATTGCAAGTCCTCGGCAACGGCGCCATTTTGACGAATGGATTTTTGACGGTTCAGAAATTCACTAATAAAATCTCGTTGTAAAGTATAGTTTCTAAACCAAGCAATAATCCTTTCATACAAAAAGTTGTTTGTCACTAGTACAAACCCCTAAAATTTATAAACCGAAGTATTGGACCTCGGGTCGTTCTCCCTAGGAATTATAATTATTCACTCAAGTGTTTAAGGGTTAATTCACTCAATTCTCTTCTAATCATGTTTTCCAAAATTTGATTTTCTTCTAACAATCAACACTTATTCAATGCGTGCATACATTCATCATGAGGTCTTTCATTTAGGTTGTAATGGGGTTAGGGTCAAGGTAGGATCATTTATGGTCAAGTGGACTAGGATTTGAATCTTTGATTAGCATAGACTTTCCCACCTAACCTATTTAATGACCTATACAAATGCGAGCTATTCTAACTACCCATTCTTCACTTTTTTTCTTACATACTCATGCATTTTCTTTTCATTTCTCAACACTTATGCATTGATTCTTAGTGAGCTTCACTTTGGGCATTTTGTCCCCTTTTTTTTATTATTATTTTTTTATTTTTTTATTTTTTTTTCTTCTCTTTTTTTTCTTTCATTTTATTTTTCTTTTCATCATTTTTTTTTCTTTCCTTTATATATATATTTTTTTCTTTTTTCTTCTTTCAAACTAAATACAAGAACATCAATGCATAAGGTCTCTACATTTGATCAATACATGAATATATGCCCAATTCCTAAACATAAAAGTGTATTGCCCCTTTTTATCCCATCCAATGTTCCCAAGCCTCACCAACTTGAATAATACACACTCTCACTAGCTTAGGCTAATCAAAGATCCAAACAAAGACTTTTCATTGGTTTTCCGCCTTGGGCTTGTAATGAACTAAAATAAGAATGAGTTGGTTAAGCATAGGCTCAAAATTGGCTAACAATGGAGAGTAAAAGGTTGGCTATTTGGGTAAGTGGCAAATGAAATAATGGCCTCAATCATATAAATGCACAAACACAAGAATTAAATGGATATATAGAATCAAGCAAATTAAGGATCACAATCATGGAAAGAGAACAATTTCACACAAGAATGGAAAATAAGTGGTTATAAAATGTAACCACATCAATAGGCTCAAGTCTCACAAGCTTGTGTTCTCAATTCAATACATGCTTCACAAGGTATGAAATTCAAGCAAGTTTCAAAAATTCTTTTTCAATCAATTGGATTAATGCCCTATATTTAAGCTCCTTGAAAAACCTCAATGCTTGACTAAGCATTGTTGTGATTGAAAAGTTCAAAAATTTTCTTAGTTCACCCTTTCCTTTTTCACTTAGAACCAATATATTATGCAAAAAGGGTGCCTAAGTTTCACTTAAAACATGATTTCTAATCACAATCGCAAACTAAAAACAAACATAAACAAAGTGTATAAAGAAGAATCCAACTAAAAGTACGGAATCTATCATCCAAAAGATCTAAAAATATCCAAAAGCATCAAAATATCTAAGATCCAAAATAAGCAATAAAAGTATCCAAAGCAAACTAGAAATGGCATCAAAATATATACAAAGATGTGCAAAATAGGATAACTAGGCTGAGAAGTTCACCGGTTCACAGATAATGCTACCGGTGCCCTCCCCACACTTAAAATCAAGCATCGTCCTCGATGCTAAACCGGAGGATCAGTGGGGGGTACAACGATAGGCTCTGGCTCTGACTGTGGCTGTGGGACCGGCTGAGGGTCGTCTCACATCATTAGGTAGGAGCAACTTCTTCTCAATATTTAGCTTCGTGGTTCGATATCTAGAGAACCGAAGCTCACAGTAGAGATTGGGGAATTTTCCAGGATTGGTAGAAGGCAACTGTTGATTCTCTTTATCCTCGTCATGCAATGGATTCTTAGCATAGTTCTTGTAGATGGAAGGAATGGAAGGGGTAGAGTGTTTTCTCTTCTTAGAGGCGGTGGCTATGGCTTTGCCTTTATCCGACATCCTGAAAAATGTGATAGAATATATATAAAACATTTAGCATGTAACAAAAAAAATGGTCAGGTCATAACTGACAAGGAACAATCATGATGTTGCAATGAATATGCAAAAGTGAACAAGTAAACCAAAAATTGCAAGCTTCATTAAAGTCAACAGCTCACATTCACCAGGCAATAATATCATCATATAGTTGAAGGAATTTGTTAAAGATGGTTAAAGGTGAGTGGAAGTGGAATGGTTAAAGAAGTTAGTAAGTTAGAAAAGTAGGTTAGTGATATGATGATATTTATGCGTAATGAAAAGAAAAGTTGTGGTTTATGTTCACGATGATTTTGCAAATCCGGGAAGTCAAAAAGGAAACGGAGATTATGCCCAAAACTGAAATAAAGATCAAAATGAAACTAATTTCCTTGAAAATCGGGCAGCATTCCGGCTTAAAATTGGACGTTCCCGGATAGCAACATAGCATGAGCAGTAAGAAGACAATATCAATGAAGCACAGCAGCAGTGAAATACAACCCAGCAACACAAATGGCATACGCAGCAGAATAGAGCAGTTTCATATAGCAACATAGAGTCAAACAATGCCTAAATCCACTACTCAGCCCAGATTCGCTAACCACCTAAATCAAACTAAGCTAACTAACTAATCTAATTCTAACTACACTAACGGAATTAACAAAAAAAAACAGCGAAACAAAGTAAAACAGAGGAAAGGAGGAACCTGGATGCAGAGATTGAACCGAGGAAGAGGAGGGAAAAAATGAAGTGAGGCGGTGGGACTAATAAATTTACTATATGGACTAATAATGTATGCATTTTATTTTCATTTCCTTAAAATACAAATAAAACTAAGAAAAAATTTACTGAAAGGACTAATAAAATTAATTATTAAAAAATCAAGTAAATCAAGAATATAATATTGAGTTGACAATAATATTGTTGAAACATTCATCCCCAATAATAATTATATTATTCATGTTCACATTGTCTTTCATTACACCTATATTTACTTTCTATATTTTTTAAACTAATCACACAAATTACCATAAATGAAAAATGGAATGCATGGTTATAACATTAGAGGCCAGACAGAGGGGTGGAATGTAAGTCCAACATTGTGTGGAGATGGAAACAAAGTATATCTTACACTACGAGAGAGCCACTAAATAGCAGAATTTTTCTTAGGGATCTGTAGCGATTTTAAATAACTGTAAAGTTAATCTTTAATAATTCGTCAATAGACATCTTTTAGGATGCGAGAATTAATTTTTGTGGTAGTTTTTAGTAATTATTGGTATAACTATCACAGATAAATTAATTTACGGTAGTTGTGTAACCGCCTCTATTTACTTATTGTTTTTTAAAAAATAAAATTACGACATGTGAGTTTTTTTCAAAACTGCGATGGTTACAAACCGTAGCAATTTTATTCTTGAGTTTTCAAAAAAATGCCACCACCTATAATGGTTTGTGTCATTTTTACTTACTATAAAAATCCTTATAAAACTTGTAATACATCTTGCATTAAAAATTATATCTGCAGTTAGATTGTATATCTTTTCTATATTCTCATTTATTTTTGTCATATAAACATTGGTGTTTCATTAAAAATAGAGCTGATATTATATTACTTTTTTTTTGCACTAGCCTACAAAATAATAAAACAAAGCCAAACTATAAAGATTTCAAACTAGCAAAGAGAAATACAAAGATAAGTAAAAATATTAACCTTCAAATGTGATTAAGCCTTCTCTATTTTTATGAAAACTCTTGAAGATTTAACGACAAAATTAGTCCAAAATCACCCCAAGTGTTCTCCGCAAGATCTCTTAATAAAAAATATATAATTACTCAGTTAAATCAAATAATCATATAAAAAGATTAATAAAGCAAAAACAGGAGATTACAAAATCCTATGAAACTCGGTAATTTAATAATCAAAATGTTATTTGTACACCAAAATCAACCACTAAAATCAGTCACTAATGTATTTGTGTATGAAAAGATGTGTGATTTAATTTATTTTCAATGTGTATTTATATTTCAACATTTATTTTATACTGGTGACTAACTTAGGTGGCTGATTTTGATGTATATGTAACATTACTCTTTAATAATTTATCATATGAAACTCAGCAATTTATAGAAATAGTAGTTACCTAAAACAGAGCACACTAGTTTAATAATACACCTCAAATTCTTTTCTTCTAATTCATAGGCCATGGAACAATCCTAAATCAAATGATGTTAAAAAATTAGTTATTTCACAACAAGCAAAAAGCATGATGCAGTTAAAATTAGATCTTGAAATTCTTATTCTACAACATCTGTCCAAGTTAAAATATTCTGCCAAACAAGATATGAACTAGAAGATTACATATAGTCACCCAAAAAGTAACAATCAACAAAATTAAAAAATTCAGAACAAGAAAATGTCATGTTAATAGCCTTTGATAAACTCATAGCAAAGTTGTAGTTCATTAGATAGAAACAAGCACCAAATATTAATTTCTAAACACCCAATTATCCAAATCATTCAATCAAGTAAATCTTCTTGTAGAACTTTAAAAACAATTTCTAGAAATATTTCAAATGAAATAAAGAGTGGTACCTCCAAAAAGCGTACATAGATGATAGGATTCTTTTTCGAGTCCCTTGCCAACACTTTATAGTAGTTATAATAAATAATTTAACATTTTATATTTACCACAAAATTATCTCTAATGAAAAGGACAAATAAAAAATACCTTTAAGAAAAAAATTT
>NC_029791.2:7597867-7607393 GCF_000816755.2 Arachis ipaensis | reverse complement strand
AGAAAACTATATATCCACTTGCCAAAAAAAAAAAATAAATGCATGGAGAGAAAGACTAGCACGAGAGAACATTTCCTAACACATAATGTATATTATTACCATCATATTTGTTTAAAACAACACAACAATTAAATGAAAAATGTGGTAAGCCTAAGTCTGCTATAAAATGTTTCATATTATATGAAAGGCTGAAAAAATTGAGTTGAGACAATGAGACTTGAAAGGTAAGAGTAGAAAGACAGGGATAAACAAGTGAGTATCAGATGTGATGAAAATGCTATGAGCTTCATTTGTTTGATTCAGGGTACGAAAGAAACTATTTAGATGCTTAGATTTATGAAGCTTTTTTCCTTTTCGTATAAATGCTAAGACCTCCATTACACGACAATGGTGCAGCAAACACCAAAAGCAACAATATTTATTGCTCCAGAACTTAACCTCATAACAAATTCAAAAGAAAAATTTTCAAAAAAAAAAGTATCTAGATTCATTTTATCTAAAATTCAAGACTTTAATAGTTCATTTACCGTCATACTCATTGATCATTCAAAAAAGTTGTTTTGAAGATAAACAAAGAATGTAAACAAAAATTGATAAGAAATTGCCAATTAACCATTGAATTGAATTTACTAACCAAATAGAAGCAGGGTAGATAACCAAACATAATTATGTTAATTGCATTAATTGTGTACACAAATAGTTCTCACCTTTATAAATTCAAAATGACTTCTTTCTTTGATGAGTAAAGTACAAGAGAGGCAAGGATACTAGTATACTAATATTTATCATTATATGCAGCAACAACATTATACATCTGATCTAGAACCTACAAGAATTCCAAAGATAGAATATTACATGAGGCACTTGTTGCAGAAAACATGATGAGAAATCTAGAATACTTATACATGAAATTATAATTAAAATAGATGAAAATTTTTATTTTAAGATACTTCCAATCACATTCTGACTTGATACATTTGTTGCAAATTAAACTTAAATAGCTATTAAAAGAAGCAAGATAAACACGTCTCTGTAAAGAAATTCATGCTTGATTTTCTACCATAAAGTATAGCAGTTTTTGACATATATAGCTTTGAACAACAAGATTATACTCACCTTTTTCTAAGAGATCTTAACAAAATATTTATTAGGTTCGTAAACCTTAGCTTCAAACCAAATAGATTACAAGCATTACAATCTTAAGACTGAAAGTAGAAAATGAGGCACACGAACGTTACGAAATATACTAGGATTGAAGCATTTCATCAAACATCGGTTGAGAAAAATATTCTGTTAACACAATCATGTCCCAGTAGATTTCAACACAACAATCATTTAGCTAAAATAGAAATTGAACTTGTAACAAACACACTCGCGTTATAATTAGTGATAAATTTCAAGCCATTCACCTCATTTTATTAGCTACTCTAGCAATGTGAAAAATGGAATCAAAGACCTAGGAAGAAAAAGAAGAAAGAAAAAAAAATAAAACAGAGATCCAAATAAAGAAAGGTAGGAAGAAGGGGCAAAACGCCAAAACCAGTGATGGATGGTGACAGTGAAAGGTTGGCGGCGACAGAGATGGAGGCGACATAAGTAGGATACTCGTGCAGCTACAGCAGATTAGAACAACACACGTGTAGAACGAAGGAGACGATGAACAGATCCGGAGGAAGAGATGAAACAGAGGAGCACAACATCGGCAAAGGCAGAAGCAATGCCAACAGATGTTTAGGGACAGAGGTTGAAGAGTTAATGATCAAGAACGATGGTGAAAGAACTCGTGAGTAGATACAATGAGTGAAAGTGAAAAATAGAATTAGACAGACAAGGGTATTAGGGCAAGTTGAAGTTGAACCCTTGATTGGTTAAAAAGCCAAATTAGTGGCGGATTCTGTGCAAATTGTCGCAAAATTAGAATCATACAGTTGTTCTTCCCAAAACCGTAGCCCTGACCACTGTAAACTAGAAAGATAATGGCCATTGTCAATATGGCTGCTAATAATCCGCAACTATCTTGTGCTTCTGTTGTATAGTTTTTATAAGGATAAAAAAACTGAGGTATGAAATCAAAGAGTATAATATAATATGATATTACATATAGTTAATTTGAATTTAATGAACAATGATAATTTGTTGTGTAATCTCACTACAAAAAAAAATGTTGAGTACCATCGGATTTACTGGCAGAAACAATCATGAGACTCAACTTGATACTTACCCCGTGCCGCCATCAGGCCAAATATTCAACCGTACGATGGGAGGTGGTGGTGGGGCATAGCTGCTGCCTCACTACCATGGATGGACTCTGGAGCCATGGCATCCATTGCTGGAGGCGACGTCGATGTGGATGCGGGCTGCTGAGCGGTAGGAGGCGGAGGGGTCACCGTAGACAAAGACACGTAGTTAGAGTTAGGGACCATGATGAACGGCTGGTCTGCTAAACCCGCAACATGTGGCGTCACCGAGGAGGTCGGAGTAGAGGAAGAGGAGCTAGAAGTCTCAGGAAACCCTCCCTTTACCCCAACCACGACTACGACCACGACCAGCAGTTTGATCCTCAGCACCTTTACCTGTCAACATGTCTGCAAATATCAAATTATTAAACAATCTTAGCAACAATTTATCAGCAAAACAGTCATCAACGCAGCAATTAACACAATTAGACGATTTCAAACACTTCAACCTTTCAAAATTTAATGTGTATTGTATCTAACCTAACTTAATCAACCTAAATCCACTAAGATTAGAAAACTAAACTAAACTAACTTTCAAACTGAATGAAAATTAAAATTGAAATTCTAATCGAACCTAAACTAAATTAAACTAAAATTAAACAAATCAAATTCCCTAGGGTTAAGTGCAACAAACTTGCAATATTAGGTAAAAAATCTCAAACATTCAAAATTTAAAAACGTCGGTCAATGAAAAAACAAATCAAATTCCATTCATGCAAATAGTCAAAACAAGAGGAGAACAATAAATGATTTCAAGTGATTGACCAAAATTTTTAATAAAAAGCTTTTTGAGATATATTTACAAACATTTAGCATGCAAAGTCATAAACAACATAATTTAGCATTAACAAGTAATCTATGCAACACCAATTCACAAAATTCAACATCAACGACACCAAAAAAAAGGCAGCAGCGTTGATCATAAATTCATTAGACAACAATCTAATTAATTCAAAATAGCAAAACAAGAAAACAACAATAAACACAGTGAATGAGCACAATCAAACAATTAACCAAATAAACTCAGCAGTAATTTCATTAATTCAATCAACAAAATCAGAATAGTTCCAGACACTTTCAACAACAATTCAGAACCTATAAATCTAAACTAAACTATCCTAACTACCTAAATCCAGTAAAACAGGAAATTAAACTAACTAAACTAATTAAACCAATCTAATGAACGAAAACTAACTAACAGGATTTGAAAAAAAATAGAGTTCAAACAAAAAACATTCAATGCAGGGTGTAGAAAGCAACGAAGAAGGATGGAGGAAGGCGACGACACTATGTTGTTGCCGGCGCTAGAGGTGGCGGTTCTAAGCCGCCGGAGCAGGGAGCTGGACTACGGTTGCCTTGTTCTACTTGGTTCTAGCTCAGAGAGAAGAGGGCGAGCTGTAGGCTATGGGCTGAGAAGAACGAAAGGAGAAGGAGGAAAGGAATGCGGCGGCACTGAGAGGGAGGGGAAGAAGGAGAAGAAGGAGGCTTGGCGGTGGGGGTTGCCGACGACGAAGAGGGGGTGGCGACAATGGTGGTCTCGGCAGCGGCAGAGGACGGTGATGGCAGCTGGAACGCAAGGGAGAAAGACGGATGGTGGTGATGGTGATGAGGGTTCGAATGAGGGGGAAGGGGTTTGTGATTTAAATTTATGCCATTTTTACCGTCGAATTTACCATTGAAAAAACGTTGCGGGTCACTAAAATACATCGTTTCACTAAATTGAGTTACCATCGGACTAATTCAACAGTAAACCTAATGGTAAAGGACGCACCACTTTAATTTATTTTCCTCCAAAAATTACCAATGGATTTAACGTTGGAAAATAGAATCCGTCGGCAGTTAAAAAACCTTACGAATTCGACGTGGTTACTGCTGGTAAATCCGATGATAAATTCGCCGCTACTCTAAGACGTTAAATTCGATGGTAAATACGATGTTACTCAACATTTTTCTTGTAGTGTCTAATGTTAAATTTAATTAATCCTGATCTAGTAATTTTTTGCCCTATCGAATTAAATATAAAGATATTATGTCAAAAATTGGCAACACCTTTTATTTTTGGATCTTTGACTTAGTTTTAAGAGAAAAGGACAAATAGGTCCCTGACCTTTTGTCCCGCGGACATTTTCGTCCCTGACCATTGAAAAATACTTTTAAGTCCCTGACCTTCACAAAACTTGGACGGATCAGTCCCTCCGTCCAAATGCCTCTGTCAGGGACTGATCCGTCCAAATGCCTCCGTCAGGGACTGATCCGTCCAAGTTTTATGAAGGTCAGGGACTTAAAAGTATTTTTCAATGGTTAGGGACGAAAATGTCCGCGGGACAAAAAGTCAGGGATAATGGTTTATTGGTTTTCAACATTCATATTAGTTTCAGTACTAGAATTTTTTGGATTATCGACAGATGTTAGCAACTAATTTTTTCGTCATTAGCGACGAATTTAGTCAAAATAATGATGGAAAAATAGGTAGACAAACTTGTATTAAAGTTTAGCGACAAATAAACATTTTGGTTGATGTATTCTTGCGCCATATGGTGGAAAGTTTAGACATATTTAGATAATTGACAAATTGAATTAAAAAATTAATGTTATGAAACTAAAGCCCGTAATAGTGGTAGATTTGTTTCAAAAATTAACGACGTAATTTTAAATTTTTGTTGCTAAAATTCCATCACTAATATGGTTAAAAAGATAATTAAATTAGTTTGTAATATATGAGCTTAATTATTAAGATTTTTCGGTCGATTTTTTGGTCAATTTTTCGAATATTGTACATAATTGAAATAAAAATTCAAATAATAGGAAGTAAGGAAATTTGGAGAATTTAATTTGAATAATTAAAATTGGAGTTTAACTTTATAAATGGAGAGATATTATTATATCATTTAAAAATCTAAATCAAAGTAATTATTTAAATTCATTGGCGAGTTAATAAGTAAAATTTTACAACTTTTCTACATAATTTTTAATCAATTATATCAATTTTTATTACTCAATATACCCTTAATTTTCTTAAATCATTAATACTAACCTGACCCTAAATGCTTAAATTTATCCCCTCACACCCAAATTTACTCAATTTACTCTTCTCCTTCATTGCGTTCCATGATCGTTGTGTCGCAGTCAAAGCTATTGGAGCCGGCCAGACCCACCCTAGCTTGTTCTGGCTCTGATGCTTCTCCCTTTTTTCCTTTATGGAGTGAATACTGAATAAGGGTGTGGGGTCACTGCACGCATTTTAGATTGGTCCTCAATGAAATTGGCCTTATGTTGGGTTGATTGTAAGCCTTTTGCAATTTAATGTTCGTCACCAAAAATTAAATTTATTATTTATTTATTTATGAAGAATGTTAGGGGACTAATAACTTTTGTGATTTGTAGCTATCAAATAGTCATCAATAATATTTTTAATGGTGTGAAATTTCATCCAATAATATTATTCATTTTTTTTTATTAGTTATATACTAGGCAGAATTTAATAAAGTTGCTGGCCCTAGATTTTTTTTAGTATTAATATGTGATGGAGGTTAGGAGCATTCTCATTAACACGTGCGGATTAAAAATCAAATGGACCTTTAATTATGAGAAATATATTAACTTATTTTTAATGTGTCCGGAAGAATGGAAAGAAGAGTATGATACAATTGGTGCATTGAACTTGTTACAATTTATCTAGAATAAAAAAATGTTGGCATAAATTGTTAGTAATTAGTTCTGGTCGTTATATTTTTTATTTTATCATTATTATCAATAAATTGTGTAACGAGATTTATGTTGTAAAATTTATTTATATTAAACAATTAATCCAATATAAATTGAAAAAGAGTTAGTTAGCATTGACTTAAATACAAGAGATAAATATAAAAGAATATTGAACACCAAATATTTCTTATTGCAATAATTAATTATACATAAAATACTAACGCTATTTTAAGAACGAGAGAACTGTAACAAATTTTTTAAAAGAATTATTTGGTTCTTTTTTTAGACTAAATAATAATGATTATACTATGTGTATATTAAAATTAATTATTAGTATAAAATATATATTTAAATACAAAATAGAACAAAAAGATTAGATAATATTTCAGTTTTGGTAGGAACAAAAAGAAGTAGAGAGAAGGATATACTGAATTAAATAGAGTATTATACAGGTCAAAAACTCAAAGAGAACTAAACTTTAAAGATCTTAGAACTTTCAACCTAATAATGTTAGGTAAGCAAGGTTAGAAAGTTACAGATGAAACCTAACTAGCTAATTCACCAGGTCTACAAAAACAAGTATTTTCAGGTATTCTGACTTCTTAAAGACAGGAACTGGAATTAACCCCTCTTTGGGTTGGCGAAGCTTGTTGGAAGGTCGAAAGATTTTGAAAAAAGGAGTGAGATAGAAGGCGGATGACAGACAATCTGTGAGAACATGAGAGGACATTTAGATCAAAGATAAATCAGTCCTATTTAGTCAAATAGTTATAAATGTTAACTCAAAACTGATATGAATTAATCAACTCATAATCGCAAATCGACAATAAAATTAACAGCTCAGAATAGAACAGTTTAATGTCTACTTTACAGACCATTCTTCAGACAAAATTAAAAAAAAATAACAAAATTATCTGAACCAAAAAAAAAAAAAATTACTCAATGACTTTAGGAAATGCCTTACCTCATTAATTTTATCACCCTCCATTTGATTTGATGCCTCTATAATGCCAGCAGAAATAACTTTGGAGATTTGTTTGGAACATGAAAATACAACCCACCAAAATCAGAGTTTTCTTGTGAAAAATAATATATAAAAGCTTACCGGTAAATCAACGAATTCATGAAAGAATCTTCATGACTTTTGAATTTGTCGAAGATTCAACCAAGCCGAGAAATCTTTTAGTTGTATGTCTGATTTTGCTTGTAAAAAATCTCAATTTTGCCATTGTATGAGGTCTAACGTGGACCCAAAACCCTTTTTATTTAATAAAAACTATTTTTGATAAAAAAAAAATAGAACCAACATGAATTTTTGTTCACGTCATTTAAAATACAATAGAAGTTTTAGAATAATGTGCCGGGGCACGCATATCACCGACTTTCCCCCTTGTATTTATCCGCCTCTGGTTATTAAGAATAAAAAGACTCCTAGAAGAATTAATAAAGTGATGTTCGAATAAATATCTTTATTAAAGATATTTCAACACATAATTAAAAGGTACTGATACAATAATAGTAACAGTAGGGTTAAGAGGTCAACATATTTTATAATTTATAGTCATTAATTAATTATTATTATTATTAATAATAACATTGATTAAAATTTATAATATCAATAATGTTACATAAAAAAAAATCACCGTTCAGAAATATATAGAGTAAAGTATCGTTTTTGTCCCTAATATTTGGGGTAAATCTTATTTGTGTCTCTAACGTTTAAATTGTCCTATTTGTATCCCTAACATTTGTAAAAGTGATTCAATGTTATTCTGCCATCAATTACACATCATGAGCGCTTTAGTTTGAGTTTTAAAAATCTCTTCTTGAAGTTAGAATACACAAAGGTCTGGGATAGAATCGATGATCTACTCCAAAAAATAGCTCATCAAATGTTGAAACTAACTCCTACAACATTTACATAATTCACTTTTCTAGGAAAATAATTGAATCTAAACACAAATAGTTGGTATAATATTAAAATCGAACACATCCAAATGAGACCTAATTGAGAATGAATACATCCAAGTGAGAATAATTGAAAAATATAATCTGATTTGTTAGTATAATTGATAGTAGGATAACATTGAATCACTTTTATAAACGTTAAGGATACAAATAGGACGATTTAAACGTTAGAGACACAAATAGGACTTACCCCAAATGTTGGGACAAAAACAATACTTTACTCGAAATATATATTTAGTCTTCATACTAAAGTTGAATTAACTATTTTGTTATGAAATGTTTGATTATCTTATTAGTAGTTGAATTTTTCGTTAGAAGAATGTGTGAAATAGTATATTTGAATATATACAAATAAATGTTTTAGATTATTTTTAATATTTCTGAAGCATTTTTGTTAAAATATATTGGCAAAACTCAACATTTGTTTAGGGTTGCTCTTGGATTTTATTTTCATTTTTTATTTTTATTTTAGGTGTTTTCTATGTATTTTAAGAATTTTGATGAAGAGAAAAAACAGTTTGGTTTTACTATTTTAAAATTTTTCAACCATAAAAGTTTAGTAAATAAAAAAAAGAAATCATGCCCTTCTTAATTTTCTTCACTTATGTACCAATAGTATTCTACATGATATATATGCATCGTTTTCTCATGACTGGTTTCGTTTTGCAACTTCTTTTACTTAATTTTGTTTTGCAACTTGTTTAACTTGAGATGATCATTTAGAGGTTGTTTGAAATGTTAGAAATTAAAATTTATTCAAGAAATAATTTTTTTTCTTGTTTTAGAACAAGTAAAAGTGAATGATTTAAATTTTTTTGAAAATTTTAATTTTAATTTTCTTTTATTTTTATAAATCAGACTAAAAGGGGTCTAATTTTAAATTCATTCTCGTACTCTTTAAATTTAAATTCTATTCTATTAATATATCATAATCATTTCAAATCATAGAATTAAGTTTTAAATAAAAATTATTTTTTTCTTAAAAAAAATAAAATTTTTTTCTCATATTAAATGTTTTTCAAACAAACTCTTAAATATCTTAAACACCAACTTAATTCTTTAATTTATGGGTTAGCTTACATGACATTGTTTTTATTAGATAAATAAAAATCTTCTTTTGATAAAAAAGAAAGTATTTTATTTTTTGTGAATTTTGTTATGCATATAATTGGATAAATTTTTTTGGTAAAATGACCCAAAATTCATAACCCTAAACTTTAAATATATAATTATCAAAAAGTGGTGGTGTATTTTTCTACAATATAATAAGGATGAAGAAAATATTTTATGATTTTTCTTTTACTTGTTTGTTTGAATCTTTCCTAATTTAATTTTTTTATAAAAAATTATTTGAATCTAATAGATTAGTATTGGAATCAATGATTCGATGATGAATAATATCACAAAGTATTCTTTAACAGTTTTCGATTTAGTAGAAATTAGTTCCTAACAAAAAGAGAAAAAGTAGGGGTTTTTTAATGCATTCAACATTATTGAAAATCTAAAATTTTGGCAAAAAGTTTTTATTTTTTGATTCTTAATATGCACATTAATTATTCGTTAGTATTTATTGTTACCTTAATGCCAATATCTTTTAAACAGAGAAGCAGAGAAGC
>NC_029791.2:7597112-7597585 GCF_000816755.2 Arachis ipaensis | reverse complement strand
AAAGTATATTTATTGTTTAATTAACTTTACAATAAATATTTTTTATTTGTCATCCATCGATCTAAAATATAAATGGGTCAGATTGGTTTGATTTAAGCAAAAAATATATGTAAACCAAATAAAATTAACTTTAGCCTTGTCAAATATTACGAATATTTATATTTTGAACTCTGATATCCAGATTGGAATAATAAGTATTTTAACATACTCTTACTCTTCTTTAAGAGTCAATCGTTACTCAATTTATTTATTTAATTCTTGAAAAGCAAAAGCCTTGGGGCTTTCATCATCAGGCTTTTAATTAACACATGCATCATAGATCGAATACAATATAAATGAAATAAAAGAAAAATCAAGTCAATCAAATAAAAGAAAAAAAGAAAATAATCAATAAGCACGAGATAATAATCACAAATTCAAACTTGGCAATACAATTATTCAATACAAACAAGCTAAGTTATATACTAAGGAAT
>NC_029791.2:7595856-7596979 GCF_000816755.2 Arachis ipaensis | reverse complement strand
TAATAGAAAAATTCTTAGATGTGGCGGTTCAAAGGAGGAACACCGCCGGGCGCGGGCAGTGGTCCTCCCCATCCCCATCCCCAGCCTTCACCACCGGGTCCGGGCGGCGTTCCCCATCCCCATCCCCAGCCTCCACTCCATTTGCATCCTCCCAATCCGCCACCTTGACCTGTGCAATCACTTTCACTCTTCTCATTTAAACCATTATTAGTTCCTCCATTCATCACATCTGCATACATTATTTGAATAATTAATGAAAAATTAGATGATGTGTATTATCATCTTTCTTCTTTAAAAAAATTAGTAACGTATCAATAATAAATGTAACATTTTCTTTTATCATTTATTAAGACATGCAAATCCAAATATATATAGGTTGAAGCTTTACACACACCCAATTTAACTAATGACACACTTATTCAATTAAATTCATGCTTTTAAATGATTTATTAAGTAATGAATATGAAAATTAATGTAAATGATTATCTAATAAAATTTATATATTTAAATATTTTTTGAAATAATAATTTTAAAAATTAATTGCTTCTATTGATACAACAATATATAATTAGTTATTTGTATAAAAACTTTTTACATTAATAATACATGGAAATTAAATCCATGATTATTATTGTTCAATAATGATGAGAGATAGGATTAGGGGGAAAAGTAACACATAAACCTACCTGCTTTTGAATTAGAAGAAGATTCAAGGATGTCCCTGGCAGAGATAAGAAGAACCAGCACAAAGAGGCTTAGCACGAATAAAATATTTTTAGAAGTCATTTTTCGAGACAACACAAACTAATAACAAATGATAGATAGTGATGGACTATTTGATATGACTAGAATGCTTTATATAGAGGTTACAATATAAAGAAGGGTGGGTAAATAAATTAATAAACTACTACTGCATTTAATTTTTTGCTTACGAGTACTTTTAAATAATTATTTTATTTAGTGTCTTGTTAGGATCTCATCGCGCGGTCAACTCATTCTTGATTTTGTTTCACAATTTCTATAATAAATTGTAATATATAATTTATAAAGAGCACGCGTTTATTATTTATGATTTGAATAAAATCTCAAAATGAAAAAATATATTTAAACAAATCGTGAAAAA
>NC_029791.2:7557084-7595795 GCF_000816755.2 Arachis ipaensis | reverse complement strand
ATTTTTTATTTTATAAATTATTATTTTATCATTCATCTATCATGTTTATTAATAATAAAAAACAAAAACAATAACGAATTAGATCTTTCATTAATCGTAATAATTTTTTTGGCGATCTTAATCGATTAAAATTTTATCTTTGATAATCTATAGGATTGTGAAATCGTGTTTCTTAGAAGATCAATCGATTAGATTCAGAAAACAATCGATTAAATTTCAGATTTCCATCATTCAATCGATTGGAATTCAGGTTTCCACAAAACAATCGATTGAATGTTGGATGATAGTATGATTTTTCCAAATATCAATCGATTGTAACTTTTACACAATCGATTGAACGATGCTTAGAATGTGAGTTTTTTCTATTTCAATCGATTGTTCATGTTACCCAATCGATTGAAGGTTTCAAAGCAATATGGATTTTCACAATTCAATCGATTTAAGTCTTCAAAGCAATATGGATTTTCACAATTCAATCGATTGATTGTATTATCCAATCAATTGAATTGTGCACTACGTTATATGTTACGCCGTTCTCAATTTTTCTGCTCATATTTATAAATTATTATTTTATTATTCATCTATCTTATCTTTAAAATTCTATCTTTAATTTTTAAGTTTTTTATTTTGATTTAGATACTCTAATCTTATCTTTTCTTTAATATTAAGATTATAATAAATTGGTAAATAATCTATCATCAATTACTCAATCCTATAATTGAAATTGTTTATCAATCTCCTTGATTATCAAAATTTGCATTGTTTTTGTTCCAGTTATCCATCTACTTAATATCCAATTTTTCTTATTTTTTATCCATCTCTTTAATATCCAATATTATTTGTTCATCATATCATTAATTGATAATCACAGCTGTAGCAATCAACAAAGATCCAATCAATTTTTTCATTGTAGTATTCAGAAAACAATCCACTGTGTTGATTACAAAATCGAGGTCAGTAAATAGAATCTCTAATTTTGCAATTTTTCGTTTCGATTCTTTATTCGTGAAATTGATTGTGTAAGAAAAAAAATTCACTACAATGAAGCTTATATTCCATGGTAAATCGAATTAGATGAATTCAATTTATGAAATAGGTTTAGCGTCATAGCAAATCGAATCAATTTAGCATTTTATTAAATATCTAAATCGAAGCAACTAGCTACGAATTATATAACGGATACTCACTTCTGAGAAAAAATTATTAAATATTACTCAAAATAATAATATTTTAAATATTAAATATTTAACTACCAAGTCTAGCAATTCAAACACTTCCATTGGATACGCTTATTTGTGCTTCTTAGAAAAAAAATTAAAAAATAGCAGCAGTTTTTTAACGTTTTTTATTTTTTTTAATTTTCTGTTAGAATAAAAAAATATACTAGTATGTAGATTGTTATTAAATGACTATTTTGTGCTCTCTCTCAACTTTTGTAGATTGTGAAACTTAATAGTTAAATCTTAATTAGTGTCACCAAATGCAGTAAGATGGTTATGTAGTGTAGATTAGTGTGAATGATGAGAACAAAGAAAAAAAACACTAATTATACAAAGTTTTATTTAGTATTTGGAAGTGGTTTTGTAAGTTCATTAAGAACAATAATTTTGTATGTCTAGCCATTTAATTTATATTATTTATTTTATTTTTTTTTATTATTTATTGGTGAAGAGGACTGCTCAACTTGAAGAAGTTGAGGATGAAGCTACAAAAATGCAGAAGAGGAAATTGGTGGAGTTCTTAGATGGAAATGAAAGAAATACAAAATTTGTTATGTTAAATAAAATATTTCTCATTTTTCTCTCATTCAATTTTTTTATTCTTCTCCTATTTTCACTTCTGATTTTTATTATAACGGGTAATCAAAATATCAAGGACTATGTACTGATAATGTTAGGATTTGAGGAGAAAAATTATTTGAATGTGATGATTAAATCCAATTGTCTTAGTAAATTTGTAATCTGCAACTACTTTCGATGTTTGAAATATTTAACATAAACCACTGTAATAAATACCAAATTTTAATTTGCTAGTTTGTATTTGACAATTTCAATCACATTTGCAGCAAGAATATTATAGCCACGGTAAATAGATTTCATTTAATTCCTATTAGTTAAAATTTCTTCTGATTTTGGACTTCAATAAGTTTAAAATACGCCTTACAAATATAAATAAGAGGATTTAAGAAAAAAAACTTTTCAAATTAGTTCAAATATTGAATATATGGAAACATATAAATAGAATGCAAACAAATAAAAAAAATAGAAAAATCTTTTTTTTTAAATATTAATTGTATAAAATAAAATATAATTCACAAGACATAATATTTATATGACATTGTTAAAATAATAAATGAAAATGACATTACTTTATCATAAAAATATGAGTTCTTTTAAACTAAGATATTTATATAGTGCATAGAAATAGAAAAAAATTGTAAAGCCACAAACTAGAAAATATCTATTTAAGAAGTCATTGAAAAATAACTAAAGAAGTACATCCATCAAACCTAACAAATAAATACTCAATAACTAAAGTAGTATAATTTATCTAGATTACTAATATTATCTTTACATCTCATGGTTTGTGTGCATATTCCAAAATTCATTGGTCGACACTATAATTCGTGACTTCTTCTAGTTGATCCGACTCTTGAGTAAATGCATAGCGGTTATCATGCGAATATCATGATTCTCAAGCTGCAATTTAATTATTACAATTTAGTACCACAAAATGGAGTATAAATATTAGAGATTTATTTTGGCTGCGCTCATCTTATTATTACCTTTTGGTTTAAACTCAAAAGTCATATCTATCCACTTCATTACCCAAATTTGCCTATCTTGACGCGGCCTCATCTCAGCAAATTGTCCCTCAATGTACAATCTTATGCTTCTCAATTCATCCATTGAATCTCGCATTGTTGGCAAAGGAGGCAGTGGTGGTGGTGATTCCTGGGATTTTGCTTGCACCTCAAGGTCTTGTGGTTGTTCTTGTACTTGAGGTTCGTGGGCATCCGAATCTCTTCCCATCTGTCTTAGAGTGCTGTCATCAATCTTGGCTACATTACTCAAGACGATACTTTTCTCTTCACTCAAGTCAATTCCAAGCCATTTGAAAATCTTGGTCCATTGGCAAGCATATCCTAAACCAGCCAACCCTTGATTTTCCTCTCTTTATTTCAAACATATGATGAACCATAAAATAAGGCCAGTTTATTTCCTTTCTGGTCACCATAGCCCAAAGTACTAGAATATCTTCGTTAAACAAGATCCCATGATTATGTTTTCTCGGAATCAACACGTATGAAAACAAATACATCAATATACGCTGCTTATTACCCAAACTACTGCAACTTATATTACCTCTAGCATGCATGTGTGAATTCTCATACTGTAGACTCTGCAAACCAATCAATATTTCATATTCACCCCATTCCTCATCTGCTGCAATACCTCCAGTAAATTTTGTCCCGTGATAAACTAAATTTCATTGTTCAGCTAATTGTTCCAAAGTAACTCTATAGTGTCGTGACCCTAAATCAAACTCAATGAGCGACCTTACTTCCTCATTCTCTTCATCACTTTCAGGAACAACATAATTTAAAGTACTATAAATAACCCTAACCAAGTGAGGATAATATTCATCCTTAGTTTATACAAAATCAGTCAAACGTTGTGTTTGCGAAGTATTCCAGAACAAATTATAATGTCTACTGTGAATGAAATTGGCTGTTATGTACCTGGGAGGAACAATCGCCCTTGACTTGAACTTCTCCACATAGTTGTTCAAAGCCTTCAGAGACGACATCCACCTTGCCATGTAACGGGATGAAGCAACTAGTCTGGCAGATGCAGAACTTTCACCCTCAACCCTAGCTCTCTTTGTGTTTTTAGTTTTGGCTATTTTGGGGATATTGGTTCGATGGGTTTTGTAGGGATTTGAATGAGGATTAATAATATGTATATAGTTTGGAGTGGGTGTTGATGAGATTGGAGAAGATGAAGAGAGAAGTTTTCTGGATTTAGAGAGAGAAGAGAGATTATGCAGAAATGGAGTTGTTATATTAAAAAAAGGAGGGATACCAATCGATTGAATGCAGAAAAAACTGACACATTTCAATCGATTGTATTATCAGACCAATCGATTGAATTCAAAAATACCATTAATCACGTAAAAACTTCAATCGATTATATTATCATACCAATCGATTAAATTTTGATATATCATTCTAATAGCGTAAGTCAATCGATTGGGTAACACAACTAATCCATTGAATTGTGAGACCTCATATTGCTTTGAAGACTTCAATTGATTGGGTAACACGAACAATTGATTGAATAAGAAAAAGTCCACATGTCTTGCAAAATTCAATTGATTGGTGAATTATGAAAAATCTGAAATTCAATCGATTATTTTGTGAATCCAATCAATTGATTTTCTAAGAAACACGATTTCACAACCCTATATGGATGTAACGGATCAAAGATAAAATTTTAATAGATTAGGATAGCCAAAAAAATTATTACGATTAATGGAATATCTAATTTGTTATTGTTTTTGTTTTTTATTATTAATGAACATGATAGATGAATGATAAAATAATAATTTATAAAATAAAAAATAGATTTTATAATTAAATAATAATATAAAGGATTAATTTGTAATTAAAATTAAATAAGGACTATTTAGCAGTTATTAAAAAACTTAAAAAATAAATTTGTAATAGGATCATTTAATAGTCCAAATGTTTTGAGACCATCGAATCTAGTGCCGAGTGAATCAACTTAAAATTCGACTTACATTTAACTGAAATACATTTTATCTTCATTTCCTTAAAATAAAAATAAAAATAAAACCAAGAAAAATTACTAAAAGAACCAATAAAATAATCTATCTATCTATAGTATATTATTAAAATTAGATTTTTTCAATTAATAGTATAGTTGACATAAAATATTTTTAAAGGTATTTTTTTATTTATCTTATTTGATTCATCCAATTATATTAATTATTTGATTTGGTGACATAAATGAATTATTTTGTTTTAATTTGTATTAATTTTTCATCTTATATATTTTGATTAATGATTTTTAAAAGTGTTATAATTTTTATATAGAAAATTTATAAGATATTTTTTTATTTATTTAACTTACTTTATTGAGCCAAATAATTATAATTAATGTATTATATCAATTGTGTAATTTAATTAATTCAAATATAAATTATTTGATTCAATTTATTGTCACATTAATGTGATACGAATTTGTATCATAAATAGAAAGAATTAGAGATAATCAGAGAGAATAGATGAGAAATTCCTAGAATTAGAGTCAAAGAGGAAAAGTAGAGTTTCTAATTACATCATGCATATCTCACATTATTACATCATACTCCTATTTATAGTATAATTTTCTAATTGGGCTAGCCCAATGCTAATCCTATCATTACCCTACCCTTCAAAACAACATTGTCCTCAAGGTTGCGGAAAAATATAAATCCTAATGAAAATTATAAATACTAATTACAAATAATAAAAAAGATATCATTAATCTTAAAATAATATTGTCTATGCTACTGCTAAAAAAATTTTTTAAACCACCAGGATCCTATTGTTTAAAAATATGAGACTCATCAGCTGATTAAAATAATTTTCTTTGATGTTTGGCCTAATTTTTAACGCACTTTGCTGAGAATGGATTTGGGCTTGGTTCTTACCAAAAAGGCCCAACTTAACACTAGAGGTCCTCTCTTGTCCATCACGCTTCAGAATTGCAACGCGTTTCCCCTTCTCTGCAGTATCTCCAGCGGCTCCTCCCTTCTCTGCCCTGGGTTTCACTGCTGCTGGGAGAACCACCAACGTCGCTCATGCCTCTTCTCCTTCCGTCACCGCCTCGCGCTTCGTCCTTGCTCCTTCTTCACACGCCACCCACAGTGGAACGAGCCAACAACCGCGTGTGCCGCCATCGCTGGAGAACTCGAGGATTGGCGCCTTTGCAACACGATCCAAGGGAAACGATGCCGCCATGAGTGGTGGTGGCTTAGCCACTATCGGCGAAGAACGGCGAGCCAACCTCTGCGAAGAGCTTGCAGTTCTCCTTCGCGCGGCGCAACAACGTCACAGAATCGCCTCCGAGATCGGACGCTCTAATCCCTCCCTGCCACGTCGGCGTCATCCTCGACGCCGATTGCAACGCCCCCTAGCCGCCGTGCAGCGTCATCTGCGACGGTCTTCGACTGGTCCGGCGGTTTCGGTGGTGGAAACTGCCGATCGTCCTCCCCCTCCACATCGCGATCTGGCCGCACTACCACATTGAGCTTTACGCTTAAGTCGTAAAACAGAGGTGGAGTGATATTACGACCTTTAAAATAAAATGTGTACATATAATAGCAGAAGGATTATAATATACTAGGAACCTTAAAGAATAGAGAAAATAAAAATTGCGAAATAAAGGTGCAATTCTCAAGAAACGAGTTATCTTTCATACGAAGAAAGCTATAGCTGTTAAATATAAAGTAACCAAAAATAGGAATAGAGGGTCAAAGATACAAAGTAACAAGCTCCTAACTCAGCCCGCGAAGTCAAGACTGGCCGGAGAATATACACACACATATATATGTATATACATATCCAAAACCCAAATGTACATAAACAAAGTCCTGTCTCTCCATAAATCTCTAAGAGCATAAAAAAGAATAAGTTATGCAGAGAGAAAGCTAAGTACATATATATACATCACTGTACAATAAAATAACCCAATAACCACTTCCCATCAGGAGTCCAGACACCTAACGAGATGCCTCTCGACCTGCATCTGAAAAACAACAACATAGTATGGGGTGAGAACCAGAGGTTCTCAGTATGGTAAAGGTGTCACACACATAAGATATAAGGTCATGAGAATGCCAGAGGCAATCCTAGAACGGCGACACTCAGATTATGGAGCTTAAAGTATTAAACAGAAGCCATAAAAGGTGGTTTTCTCAGAGTATCTAAGCCTAACTTAGCTTAATCTTAAATCAAAGTCCCATACTTCCATTCCTCCAAACCTCCATCTCCGTCAGCATATCACAGACAAATAAACAGATAAAGGTAAACACAAGAAGGTTACAAATACTGCCGGTAATAAATATACATTTAACATGGCAAGTACACTTAAGCACACCCAGTTAATGCACAGACAAGCAATTCAAGTAGTATGCATATAATGCATGCCTGTCCTATGGCTAATGAGGCTCATCTGTCGGTTATCCAGCCAACCCGTCAAGTTCGAAAACATTAGACTGTCCCTCGACGTGCATCCCCAAGAGTCTATGCATAGCTTTTTCTCAAATAATTAATATTGCTTAATGGGGGTTAACATTTCCGGGAATTTACAAGTGCCCGGTCACCCTTACATCGTAGGGTCAACATAGTATCGAGTTCTCAACCTGGTACACATGGTAACAAGCCACGGTACTTTACCCAGGGAATCTCGTATCTTAGATTATTTAATCATTCAAGCCAAGTATCATACATGATCATCCGTAACATTTCATAATCAATTCATCACTTTTTAGATTTACTTCACCTCCAAGTTATCCCCATTTCCTAACTTCATCTGATTATCAGGTTTAACAATATTACCAATGACTAAAGGAATGAAAATAGAGGTTTAGAAGTTTGAAATATAGTTTAAAATGCTGAAAACCATGTTTGCTGAAAACCATGAAAATAGGGGGTCACGCGTACGCGTGGGAGTGTAAAGGTGCAGCTCGTGCACTGACAAACCCCATTTGTAGGGTTATTCTTGTATTGATTTTAGGGGATTTTATCACCTTTTACCCACATTTATTCAATGAAATAGCATGGTTTTATAACTTCTCCTTTAATTGTGCTTAAGAGTGAAAACATGCTTTTTAGGTCTTTTTGTTTTCTATTAGCTTTTGTTTTTATTTTATCTTTTCACCATGAATTCTCACCTTGGCTATGAGTTTGGTTATCAACATGTTGTAGGAAATGAGGACTATAATGAAGATGTGTATCAAGAATGGGATGACCAAAGGTGGGAGGAGCCATATGCATATGATCAATCCTCATGGCAACAACCTCCACCAATGCACTATGAAGAAGAGCCATTCTATGATGCATACCAATCAAATGGCTATGGTGAATCTCCTTGTGATTTTCAAGAACCACCACCATATGCCTATGAGTCATATCCTCAACATGAACCTCAACCACACTCACAAGCCTATTTTCAACAAACACCTCCATATGACCATGATCCTTACCCACCATACCAACCTCCTTCTAAACCATATGAGCCATACATGGAATCACAATTTCAAGATTACTACTCCCAAGAACCACCTCAATACACACCACCACCTTACCAAGAAGAACCACCTTCCTATAATGAACCATTTCTCCAATATGATGAACCCTCCCATCCACCCCAACCTCTAATGGATGAAACCCTCGATGTTCTTCTTCAAGGACAAGAGGAGATGACAAGGGATGTGCAACAATTCATGACCACCTTGGATGAGGTGGTAAACCGGCTAGCATCCCAACTTTTGGACACTCAAGGAACTCCCATGGCTACATGTGGAGAATCTAAAGAGGAACATAGCATGAAGGAGAGATTGAAAACTCCGGTGGAAAAGGAGGAATGCCACTTTGTATTAGAACAATTGGAGGAGCCTATGATCATTAAAGAAGAGGAAGAAGTGGTTGAAGACCTAGGAGATGCGGAACCTCCATGGGAAGCTAAAATCATAGAAAATCCATCCAAGAAGATTGAATTTGATGTCGAGGAGGAAAGTGCACAACCTCCAAAACAATTTTTGAATGAAGACTTGGAAAGAATGAAGCAAGAATTGAGTTCCCTTGGTGATGAAGATCATGCATCCAACCATCTTGGTGGTGAATCCTTTGAATTTGAAGAACCTTCTCCCAATGAGATAGAAAGCAATGTGGAGGTAGATTTCTCTCAACCTCCCATTTATGATTTGAGTGATGAGGAAGAGTTAGATGAAATTGATGAACAAAGGATTGGAAGTGAAGAAGCTTATGAAGAGGTGGAGATTAACAAGGAAGAACACAAGGGAGTAAAGCTTGCTAGCACGTTGGAGATACCTCTCCCCAAGCCACCACCATCCATTCTCTCATTCAAGTGGGTAAATTCCTCATACTCAAGCTTTATTATTCCCCTTGAATATGGTTTGCTTGAGACGGATGGTCAACTTAGACATATTTGTGGCTTTAAAAGCAAAAAGGAAATGGCTAGTGGTTGGAAACATTATTCTAGGCTCATTATGGTTGCATGTTCAAAGCTTAATTGCAAGGTTTGGTGTAGAGCTAGATTGTTTGGGTCTAGGAGAATGTTTGGTCACTTTATTGAGAATTCTAAGGTCGTGCCACCCAAATGGAATAATGATAATCAACTTGAAGATGGGTGTGGAAATAAGATATGGGATCCGGGAATATATGAGGATCAATTTTGGGAGCCCATGGTTTGTGAAGAACTCCATCAAGGCTTGAAGGTATTAAAATTGAAGAATGGAGCTTATTGGAGATTCAAGCATTGGTGGATGTTCAAGGATAGCTTCAAGCACAAGCCACCTTGAGAGGAGCGCCCCATAAGTCCAACTTAAGGACAATAAACAAAAGTGCTAGGTGGGAGACAACCCACCATGGTAAAATCCTTTCATTTTCTCTTTTGTATATATTGATAGAATTAGTTTAATTTCATGTTTTGTTTAGATAGTTGAGTTTAATTGGTAGTTTAGTATGTTAAATAAGGTTTTATGGTATTTTGGTAGCTGTTTGGAGGTTCGGAATGCTTGGATTGGTGCAAAAATATAGAAATTTTTTTTTGAAAAACAGAGCACCATCCACGCGTACGCGTACATGGCGCGTACGCGCACTTCCAGCATTTTCGACCATCCACGCGCGCGCGCCATGCGTGCGTACGCGTGGATTGAGAAGTTCCAACCTCCATACATTTCCCAGAGAGTTGTGCCTGCGTCGCGCTAACGTTGTGCCTCTGGCGCAAACCTATTTGCGCGCTCGCGCACATGACGCGTACGCGTCACTCTCGGAATAAGCCAGCCGCGCGCGCGCGGCATGCGCGCGTATGCGCGGATTTCCTTCCTTCACCACATTTCTTTCCTTCTCCTCTTTCTATTTCTTTCCTTCTCCTTTCTTCTTCCCTTCTCCTACCCCTCATCCAACACTTCCAAACACCATGGATAACCATTTATTTTAGTTAGTTAGTTAGTTGATTGGTTAGTTTTAGTTTAGTTTTCATTTTATTTTCTCTCTTTTCATCATAAGTGTTGGAGTATTGACTTTGTTTACTATACATTGCTATATCCCTTATTGCCTAAATGCTATTTTAGCATGAATGTTTTTTAGATAATCTTTGTTGGATTCTATGATTGAGGTTATATTTTGTTACTTGGTTTTGAGTTCTTCATGCTTACCCTTTGAAAAATACCAAGTGATGAGAATTGTCTTCGAGCTTATAACTCTTTTGAATTGCGTGTTGTAGCTAGCCACCATGTGATTTGAACCGTATTCTTTGATTAGGCAATCTCTTGATGGATAATGTTGAGCATTTACCTTAATGCATTGTATTTCATGATTATATCCATCCATATGTTTGACTTGAATGCTTTCATGCTTCTCTAATGCTTGTATTACCTTACAAGTTCACTTAAAGCATCTCAAGCACACTAGGATGAGTGACGTGCATGCCTCTTTTGTGACATAGCTTTTATGCTAATGTGTATTCTAAACCGCGCAATTTAGAATTCACACACCTAATATTTCTTAATGTCACACTAATTCACTCACCTCATTCTAGTGATTTACCTCATTCCAACAATGTATACTTCCTTGCTTTTATATCTTCTCATCTTATGGTGTTATATTTTTGTTTTTCATAACGAATGCACCACAAGCAACCATGGAAGCGTTTTTTTTAAGAACACATAGCAATCCGGAGAGTCGCCGTACCCCCTTGCTCATCTTTGAGTGCACCGAGGACGGTGCAAACTTTTAAGTGTGGGGAGGTCGTCCGACCGGTCGGCGATTTTGGGTGACAAATTTCTAATCCCAACACTTTTGCATTTCATCTTAGGTTTTTTTGGATTTTTGTTGCATTTTCTTATTTTTGCATATATATACACAATAAGCTTAGTCAAAATAATGAAATTTTCCAAGGATTTCTATCTATAGGGCACCAATTGATTTGAGTGGAAAACTTTTCATAGAACTTGCTTGAATTATATATTTTGTGGATCATGTTTTTGAGCTAAGAACACAAGCTTGTGAGATTTGAGCCTAATGGTGTGGTTACATCTTACAACCACTTATTTTTCCTTCTTGTGTGCATTATTCTCTTTCTATGATTGTAATCTTTGATTTGTTTGATTCTTTATGTCCATTATTTTGTGTATTCATGCATTTATGTGATTGAGGTCATCATTTCATTTAGCTCACTTACCCAAATAGCCTACCTTTTATCTTCCATTGTTAGCCAAATTTGAGCCTACGATTAACCCACTTGTTCTTAATTTAGCACATTACAAGCCTTAAAGCGAAAAAAAAAACAATAAATGTCCTTACTTGGATCTTTGATTAGCTTAGACTAGAGTGTGTGTATCATTCAAGTGTGGGAAACTTGGGACATTGGGGGAGTAAAAGGGTAGTTTTATATTTTTGTTGTAAATATTGGGAATTGGGTACATGCTCATGTATTGATTAAATGTATAGACCTTATGCATTGGTACTCTTGTATATAGTTTGAAAGAAAGAAAAAAAATGAGAAAAAAATATATGAAAAGTATAGAAAAAATGGAAAAAGAAAGAAAACGAAAAAGAAAGAAATAAAAAAAAAAGGGGACAAAATGCCCTAAGGTGAAGCTCAATAAGATCAATGCATATGAGTTGTGAAATGAAAAGAAAATGCATGAGTATGTGAAAAGGTGAAAAATGGGTAGTTAGATTAGAACTTAATTGTATAGGATGTCATAGGTTAGGTGGGAAGTTTAAGCTTATCAAAGATTCAAATTTCAAGCTCACTTGACCAAATATGCATCCTACCTTGACCCTAGACCCATTACAACCAATGAAAAGACCTCATGATACTTGTATGCATGCATGAAATAAATGTTGATTGTTAGAAGAAAAACAAATCTTGGAAAGCATGAAATAGAGGAGAATTGAGTGAATCAACCCTAAACACTTGAGCGAATAGAGTGCAAACACACTACCGGTGAGGGTTTGATGCTCAATTACATGTTTTCACCTATGATCATACCAATAACAAGACACTTTATTGTAATTCCTAGGGAGAACGACCCGAGGTCCAATACTTCGGTTTATAAATTTTAGGGGTTTGTACTTGTGACAAACAACTTTTTGTATGAAAGGATTATTGTTTGGTTTAGGAACTATACTTGCAACGAGAATTCATTTGTGAAATTCTAAACCATCAAAAATCCAATCGTCATGCATGCGTTCCTTGTCATGTGTATGCGTAGGTGAAAACTTCATGTCACGCGTATGCGTGGGTCATGTGTACGCGTGGACATGCTCGTTAGCTCCTTACGCGTGCGCGTGGAACCAATCGCGTACACATCGCCAAAATTCCATGCAACGTGTACGCGTGGGCCACGCGTACACGTGGACTTACGTTTTTCAAAAAAAAAAAAGGATCAACCAGGGAGCTGCACAATCATGGAAATCTCCCCTGCAACATTACATTTTTTTCACCAAAATTTCCGACGGGCATAACTCAATCGTTTGAAATCGTTTTTCTTCCGTTCTTCAAACGGCACAAACTTAACGAACCCAATTTTCATTTAAAATAAGTTGAAATCAATTTGGGGTTCTGAAAACCAAGTTATAGTCCGTCGAAATTCAGCCAAAAACTAAAGTTTTGCAAACTCTTTAAACCTCATGTTCATTCAAAGTTTCCATTCCATTTAATATTAAACTTGCCAATACCAATACAATTGCCAGCAACAAACCTCAACAAAACTCTACACCATTCCACTAACCACCATTCAATAACACTAAACAATTTCATTTCTCGACAATTCCATCAAGCTTTCATTCAATATTCTTGTAAACATATAATCAACAAATTACTAAACATTCAATATACACCTGCATTCCAACTTATCCTATGGTCATCTAACTTAAGTTTTCATAGAACATTATATATTAAATGCAAGAAACCTAAACCATACATTGGCGGATTTCCACATAGCGACCAAAGCAACTTAATTAGAACCAAGACAGCCCCTTAAAAGCTCAATAAACTCTAGGCTCAGCTTCCTCCAAGTTACAATATTCACAATTTCAAGCTACAATTATTTATTCACAACCTAATACACATTTATAACACATATATACCTAATTTAATACTCAAAGCTCAAATTCGATAAAATTAAAATAGAATTATGGTATCCTCACCTTACCCAAGCTTCACATAAGCAAGAGTGAACGTTTTTCTCAAGCTAATTGGATCCTAAAACATCAAAGAGTAAAGAAATTCAATATCTCCACTTAATTTTCCAAAATTGGGGGAAGAAGTGGCTGAGAACAATAAAGCGAGTTACCTATGAAATTGTTCCGGTAGAAATGTAGAGCTCGACGCGGTGGATGATGAGGGAAAAACGATTCCGCACAAACTAACCGGCAAGTATACCGGGTCGCATCAAGTAGTAATAACTCACAGGAGTGAGGTCGATCCCACAGGAATTGATGGATCAAGTAACTTTAGTGAGGTGATATGTCTAGTTAAACAAATATTGATGAATTGAGTGAAATTTGATCAAACAAAATGTAAATTGCAAGAATCATAAATTGCTGAAAGTAAATTGGCAGAAACTTAAATTGCATAAAAAATAAATTTTAGGAAATATAAAGGGCTTTGGGTGCAGGGAAATTAAAGAGGCAGTAAACCAAAGTACTTAAAGTGAACTCAAGGACAATTAACAGAAAGAAAAATTCATCAGGGATTGGAGATATCATAATCCAGTAATCCACAATGAATCAAATAGATCTCAACTTCTTTCTCAATCATATGAATAGATCTATGGCAGATTGAAATTGGTTGGATCCCAATTCCTTGGCAATCCAATCTCTCTAATCATAATCAATCTTGCCAATTCCTTGATCCAATTGTCATGAGAAGAGGTTAAGCATTTTCTCTCATCCATAAGCCACACAAACTCTCAAGATCTCAATTCCTCCCGAATGGTGTTGATCAAGAGAGTTGTGAGAAACAGAGCTTCAGTTCTAATTTCCATGATTCCCCTTCCGAGGCTCACATGGAAATTCACATATTCAAACCCCCTTCCGGAGTGAATGGATCTCAATCAAAACAGAAGTTATTTCTTAGTTATCCAGATGAATTGAGAAGAAGAAGATGTTCATTTAATCATATGAATTAAAATAGAGCTCCTCCCCCTAATGAATTGGGATTCAGTGGATCATAGCTCAAAGAACAAGTGCATGAAATCTAAAATTGGCAGAAAGTAAATTGGCTGAGAAGCAGAGGTGCAGGGAAATTAAATTCCATAGACAATAAACATGTAAACTTGCAGAAGAGAAGTGTAAGAAATTGAAATTGCATAAACCAAACTGAATTCAATTACAACTGAATTTTAAAAGTGCAGAAAAGAAAAAGAAATTATAAGCTAAGCTCTCTATCAGAGCCTTCTATCCTACTCCTACTCCTACTACCCAAGCCTTCCACTAATGTAGCCTACTGTCCGTCCTCCCTTTCCTCCTTCTAACTAAAGCCTTTTTATAGGCATTCCTAAATTACAAATGAAATTGAAATTGAAAATAAATTACAATTAAATGAAAATCCTATTCTAGCTGTTTCTTGTGCCTTTGAGTGATGTCAATGGGCTCTGCTTGCTTTTTGTGTGTCAATGGGCTTGGAATCAGATTTAATTGAGCCAGAGTTACACTTCCAGGAGAACGGAGTGTTCAAATAGAGAACGAAGTGATTTTATACCCACGCGTACGCGTCTTCTACGCTTGCGTGTGCCTTTGCATTTTTGCCCATCCACGCGTACGCATCACCTACGCGTACGCGTCACCTACGCGTAAGCTTGACCTTCAGATTTTGAGCTTGTTACGCGTATGCGTGCTGTACGCGTGCGCGTCCATATCAGCGTTCACTTTGTGAGCGTAGCGCTCACTTTGACAATGCTGTCCCACGCATACGCGTCATGCATGCGTACGCGTGGCCTTCCAAAGTTGCAATTTCGACGCGTGCGGGTCATGTACGCGTGCGTGTCGATACCAATTTTTCAATCCCAAATTCAGATTTGCCTGAAAACGCTCCTTTAGTTAACTTAGCATTCTCTTTGCAAATGAACGCTCTCCTTGTTTAAATCATGGGCCACGCTTTTGAAAGCGTGGCCTAAGGCTCCAAAGCGTGCTCAAACTTTAAAGTGTGCCCCAAAATTCTTCTTTTTTTCTTTTGAGCTTATTTTGTGCTTTTTTGCTTCTTTTTCTTCTTATTTCCTACAAAGTTTATAAAATCAAAAGATCAAAGAAATATACCATTTAAGCACAAAAGCATTCAATATTTAAGCACTAATCATCAATTTCTTATATGAAAAAGCATAGAAAACATGCACAAGATGACATG
Source organism: Arachis ipaensis (assembly GCF_000816755.2). Taxonomy (NCBI): domain Eukaryota; kingdom Viridiplantae; phylum Streptophyta; class Magnoliopsida; order Fabales; family Fabaceae; genus Arachis; species Arachis ipaensis. The sequence continues at coordinate 7,580,127 of NC_029791.2, read as the reverse complement.
TCATCACAACACCAAACTTAAACCTTGCTTGTCCCCAAGCAAGAAAAGAATCATGCAGTAAGTTTTGACAAACTAAGGTGAGAAGAGTAGCAAGTTTATGTTCATGGTTGGCTAGTTTTCTATGTATACTACAATCACAAAAGAAATGTAAATGATTGATACTTCTATCTAGCTCATTTTATGAAATCTTTTCCTTATATTTCTTCCTTGAAACAAGCTTTTTATTCTCTTATTAGCTTCTCCTTTTTGGTGCTTTGCCCCATGAGTTGATAACAAAGCTACGACTCTAAATGCTTTGTTTTCAAGTATTACCACTTGATACATAAGCACCACAAGCATTTAATTAGAGGACTTCTTTAAGCATCATTTGTTTCTTTTCTTTACTCTCTAATCATTGATGCTCAGAGCCTTGAGCTTTGAGGGAGTGTTTTTGCACTTGAGCCTAGCCTTGACTCTAAGTGTTTTGTTTTCAAGCTTTTTGTCTGATACATAAACACCACAAGTACTTAACAATTGAATTGTCATTGGTACTCAGAGCCTTCAGCTTTCTCATTCTTTCCCTTTTTCTTTTCTTGCCTTAATTGCATTTGCTTCTTCAAGGTTTTCATGATTTCAAAAATTTCATAAAATGTCCTAGATGAAAACTTCAATTAAATAAATTCAAATGCAATTGAGCAACAATTAATCATACTAGCCTTCCAATACTTGTATGCTCATGCTAAATTCTTCTTTAATGACCTTATTTGTTTATGATCATGATGATTTATTGCTTTTGAAGTCACAAAATTCAAGATGGTAGTCATAATGTCACAGCAAAATGTTACAATTTAGCAATCAAACTATGCTTATTCACAACACACATGCATACAGAGAAGATAAAGACAATCATGCAATTTATAGTGCTGGAAATAAGTAGGAGGGAAAAGGAACGTTACCACCTTGTAGTTCATCTTCACTGTTGTTGTTCTTTTCCTCCCATTCTTCCCCTCTCCATACCAACTTAGGGTGTTTGCTCATCCTCAAACAACAATTGGAACAGTGGTCATGGGGCTAAGATGGATCATGAGTGTCTTACATAATGAAATGTCAGTAGCACATGTATTTAAGCAAGCAAGATGAAAAATAACAATGAAGGCACAGGAAACAGAGACATTGTGATTGCAAAAATAAGAGAGTGTGCATGATACATTGCATAAAAGATAAGTGGCACACCAAACTTAGTGTGACACTTTCACTTGGAATTAATGCAAGTATCTAGTAAAGATTGGAACCAAATTTTGTTGCATAGTAACACCAAACTTAGAATGCAATCACATGTCAATTTATTTGAAGTAAAACTAAGCAAATGAAACTGTTATGTGTTAAATACAATCACCAAGCGAAGAATCTATCATGAATAAAGATTTTTTGGTGAGGTCTTAACAAAAACAGTTAAGGAGCAAAATAAAAGAAAACATTAAAAACAAAGAAATGACTAAAAACAAAGAGAATAATAAAGTGTCAAAGAAAGATAACACTGTAAAGGCATTATGATTATGCAGACAAGTGGTGTTACTGGATTTATTGCATAGAAAATTAAGTGGCACACCAAACTTAAAAACTTAGTGTGACACTTTCAATTTAGAATTGATGCAATCATCCATAAAGATTGAAAACAGATTGTTGCAGGGCAACACCAAACTTAGAAAGTAATCATATGCCAATTTATTGAAATTAAACAAAGCAAAGAGATAAAATAAACAAAGCAAAAAAACGAAATGTTACCTAAGGTTGGGTTGCCTTCCAACAAGCGCTCTTTTTGTGTCATTAGCCTGACATGTTGTTCTCAACTTTCTTCCTTTTCTTCCAGTTTGTTAAGAGGAATGACCTCAAGGGGAGAGAAGAACCAGTCAGTGTCCCCTTTCTTGGTCTCCTCTCAGCAAGCTTCCTTTTATAAATGGCTTGATTGAGCTTGCTTGCTGGTAGTTCAGGGGTTGGATTGCTTGTAGTTGACCTTTTCTTCTTCATGGATATGATCAATTGTGGCTTGGTTACAATCCTCTTCTCGGTGTTGTTGTTGGTTGCCTTCACTTCTTGGATATCAAGACTTGGTGGTTGTGTGATTGTTGGAGTGTTTTCTTCATCAAGAGCTTCTTGCATTGGTGATTCAATGAGCCCTTCTTCTATACAAATTTCTACCTCACTTGAGTATGGACTTTCTTGATTTTCTTCCTCACTTTCTTGTTATTCCACTTCCTCTTTTGCACTCAACATTTGATTTAATAGCACTTTCATGGAGGAGGTTTGTTGTTCTTCCCAAGATTTCTTCATCTCCTCTTCATATCTTTCAATCACGGATTCAAGTGTTGAGAGTTTTTGGTTCAGGGAAGTTTGTGGGGGATGTGAGTTTTCATGTTCCTTTGTCATCTCAAGTGGCTTCTGTAGATATACAATTTCAGGTTCAAATACCTCCACCACCTCATTCTTCATTAAAATTTCACTTGATACATGGGCCTCTTCTTCCACTTCGTCACTCACAGATTGGTCTTCATCCTCAATGCTTGGCAATCCTAAGTTTCTCCTTATTTTCTCTAAGTGCCCATCCATCTTCTTGAAGAAGATTTATTGTTCTTTCCAAGATTGCTCTTGTCTTTCCAATAATTCTCTGGACTTTTGAAGGAGATCCTCTGCTAGCTCAAGAGATGAAGGTTGAGAGAAATTTTGTGGACATAGATGTGTTGTGATGAAGTTGTTTTGAGGTGTATGGAATGAGTTTTATGAGTTGTGAAATGAATTTTGTGGTTGGTGAGATGAGTTGTATGGATCATAGAGGAAACTTTGTGTTGAGGTATAGTCAAGCGATGAAAGGTTTTCAAATGAAAAATTGGGACGTGAGGCTGGACAATTTTGCATAAATGAATTGAAGGTATGCTCAAGTGATGATGGCTCTTGATAAGTGGAGTATGAACTATTGATGCTCTTTGATTTTGATCCTCCCACCCACAACTTGAGTAGTTGTTGAATTCATTACAGTATGGATCATTTTGTGGTATTGGGGAATAATCTTGCATGAATGTATTGACAGCACAACCAAGTGATGATGCCTCTTGATGAATAGCATATGGAGCACTAAAATCTCTTTGGTTTTGACCTTCCCAGCCATAATATGAATAGTTGTTAGATTCATCACAATATGGTTCATTTTGTGTCTCTGGGAAGTGTTCATACTCTCTCATTCCTTGGTGATACTCCCATCCACCATTAGCATAATGACATGAATCATTTTGTGGTGTTGGGCAATATCTCATGAAATTGTCTTGATTATTTTGTGGCCCTGGAGCATATCCCCACTGGGTGGATTGCTCATAATCTGTCACTTCTTGGTGATATTTCCAGCCACCATTAGAATAGTCATTTGGTGATGGTGGGCAATATCCCATGAAATTTATTTGATTAAAAGATGAAGTGAACTCCATTTGAATTTTGCAAAACACAATCACCAAAGAAAATTTAAATTCATGTCTCAGATGAGAATTTCTTAGTGAGGCAAAAACACAAACACCTTAGTATCAAGAGAAAATGGAAAATTAAAAGAACTTAAATGACAAAAACAAAGAAAATGCTTAATCTAGACTTATCACCCACCTAATCATTGTCGATCTAAATCAATCCCCGGCAACGGCGCCAAAAACTTGATGAGGGAAAAACGATTCCGCACAAACTAACCGGCAAGTGTACCGGGTCGCATCAAGTAGTAATAACTCACAGGAGTGAGGTCGATCCTACAAGGATTGATGGATCAAGCAACTTTAGTGAGGTGATATGTCTAGTTAAGCGAATATTGATGAATTGAGTGAAATTTGATCAAACAGAATGTAAATTGCAAGAATCGTAAATTGCTGAAAGTAAATTGGCAGAAACTTAAATGGCAAGAAACTTAAATTGCATGAAAAATAAATTGTAGGAAATGTAAAGGGCTTTGGGTGCAGGGAAATTAAAAAGGCAGTAAACCAAAGTACTTAAAGTGAACTCAAGGACAATTAACAGAAAGAAAAATTTATCAGGGATTGGAGATATCATAATCCACAATGAATCAAATAGATCTCAACTTCTTTCTCAATCATATGAATAGCGGATTGAAATTGGTTGGATCCCAATTCCTTGGCAATCCAATCTCTCTAATCACAATCAATCTTGTCAATTCCTTGATCCAATTGTCATGAGAAAAGGTTAAGCATTTTCTCTCATCCATAAGCCATACAAACTCTCAAGATCTCAATTCCTCCCGAATGGTGCTGATCAAGAGAGCTGTGAGAAACAGAGCTTCAGTTATAATTTTCATGATTCCCCTTCCGAGGCTCACATGGAAATTCACAAATTCAAACCCCCTTCCGGAGTGAATGAATCTCAATCAAAACAGAAGTTATTTCTTAGCTATCCAGATGAATTGAGAAGAAGAAGATGTTCATTTAATCATACAAATTAAAATAGAGCTCCTCTCCCTAATGAATTGGGGTTCAGTAGATCATAGCTCAAAGAACAAGTGCAGAAAATCTAAAATTGGCAGAAAGTAAATTGGCTGAGAAGCAGAGGTGCAGGGAAATTAAATTCCATAGACAATAAACATGTAAATTTGCAGAAGAGAAAATTGCAGAAGAGAAGTGTAAGAAATTGAAATTGCATAAACCAAATTGAATTCAATTACAACTGAATTTTAAAAGTGCAGAAAAGAAAAAGAAATTCTAAGCTAAGCTCTCTACCAGAGCCTTCTATCCTACTCCTACTCCTACTCCTACTACCCAAGCCTTCCACTAATGCAGCCTACTGTCCGTCCTCCCTTTCCTCCTTCTAACTAAAGCCTTTTTATAGGCATTCCTAAATTACAAATAAAATTGAAATTAAAAATAAATTACAATTAAATAAAAATCCTATTCTAGCTGTTTCTTGTGCCTTTGAGTGATGTCAATGGGCTCTGCTTGCTTTGGTGTATCAATGGGCTTGGAATCAGATTTAATTGAGCCAGAGTTGCACTTCCAGGAGAACGGAGCATTCAAATAGAGAACGGAGCGCTTTTATACCCACGCGTACGCGTCACCTACGTGTACGTGTGACCTTCAGATTTTGAGCTTGTGACGCGTACTCGTGCTGTACGCGTGCGCGTCCATATTAGCGTTCACTTTGTGAGCGTAGCGCTCACTTTGATAACGCTGTCCCACGCGTACGCGTCACCTACACGTACGTGTGGTCTTCTGAAATGCCACTTCCACGCGTACGCGTCATGCATGCGTACGCGTGGCCTTCCAAAGTTGCAATTTCAACGCGTGCGCGTCATGTACGCGTGCACATCATGTACGCGTGCGTTGATACCAATTCTTCAATCCCAAATTTAGATTTGCCTGAAAACGCTCCTTTAGTTAACTTAGCGTTCTCTTTGCAAATGAACGCTCTCCTTGTTTAAATCATGGGCCACGCTTTTGAAAGCGTGGCCTAAGACTTCAAAGCGTGCTCAAACTTCAAAGTGTGCCCCAAAATTCTTCTTTTCTTCTTTTGAGCTTATTTTGTACTTTTTTGCTTCTTTTTCTTCTTATTTCCTAAAAAGTTTATAAAATCAAAAGATCAAAGAAATATACCATTTAAGCACAAAAGCATTCAATATTTAAGCACTAATCATCAATTTCTTATATGAAAAAGCATAGAAAACATGCACAAGCGGACATGTCATCAGTGGACGAACGATGCGACGATCGGAGCTCGGACGGAGGAGCTACGGCAAATTGAATTTTGCCGTACGGGTCCGGTGTTTCTTTTCTCTCCCTGGAGCTTCAGCGTCGTTCATCTGAAATGAGGAAGTGAAGGGCATTAGGCTCATTTAAAAGGCTAGCCCGGTTTGGATCCGGTTCAACCGGTTCGGCCCGCTCGGTTCAATCTTGGACCGATTTCTTCGAAATTAGTGTCAAAATTCTCGTTTCGATGAGCTCTATCCAAATTTGATATAATATTCACATTTCTAATCTTCTTTATTAAAAAAATAATTTATCGACTAATTATCTAATAATTTAACGGAATTTACATGCCATCGTCGAATCGCACCACGGTCGACCTCCTGCGGTCCACAGTATATCTCTACTACAAGGTTTGGTACTAATTTTGTCACCATCATCGTTCTTGTTCGTAAGTGTTGGAACGACACTGTAATCATGTGCCTCTGGAAATGTTGAGTTGTGATGTGAACCTGAAAAATTGAATTTGTGCTCTGTTGTTGAATTTAGTGCTAAATTGCTTATTGAATCTGCGATTTCTGATCCTGATAGAGCTTGAATTTCTGGATTTGTTGTGATTCCATATACGGTTGTGTTCTGAATTCGATGGATCTGTGCTTGAATTTCTGGATCTGAGATATGAATCTCTGCTTGTTCCGTAGTTTTTGTTAAAACTGGAATTGAATTTTGAAATTGTGATTGATCTGTAAGTTTCATTGAATCTTCGTGTTGCTGTGGTTGTGGTTGAAAATTTTTCGAATATGCTCCAATTTCTGCTAAAATGATATCTAAATATAAAACTGGCTTCCAAGAAATTTCGGATGGGAGTATAGGATGAGAATTTGGCATAAACTGATGCAAAAATGCCATATCAAAGACTGGTCTAGTTGCAATTGGATTGAATTTATTCCATAACCGAAATCATGTTAGAGCCTTGCCTGTGAGATATTTGGAAGTTTCCAATAATCTTTGCTCTTCAGGAGTACCTTGGAAATTCCAAAATTGTTCAATGAGAATAAACCACTAGTAACCATCTCCAATGCCATCAAACATAGGAGATTTGTTCAATGAAAGCACCATTTGATACGAATTTGTATCAAGAATAGAGGGAATTATAGATGATCAGAAAGAATATAAGAGAAATTCCTAAAATTAGGGTCAAAGAGGAAAAGTAGAGTTTCTAATTACATCATGCATATCCCACATTATTACATCGTACTCCTATTTATAGTATAATTCTTTAATTGGGCTAGCCCAATGCTAATCTTATCATAATGTTTGAATTGTTTTTTACCAAAAAAATTTTTTCATTTCCTTTCTTGATCTTAAATATTTTGATTTTATACTTCTATTCATTGTTTATATTTCTTTTTTTTATTTTAATATCAAATCTATTATTTTTATTATTATGTTCTTATAATTTTATGTCTAATAGTTATATGCCTACCATCAATTATATGGTCGTAAATATTTTTTCAATTTATTAAAAAAAATATAATTTCATTCCTTATTTTTTTATTTCACCTATATCTGTATTTCATAACTTATTCACTATAAAAGTCATATTTGCTACAAGATAATCTTATTTTTTATCAATTACTCTTCTATTTGGTAATACATTTTTTCTTCCTACTATGATGTATCATTCTACTATTTGATTTTTTATAAATTATAAAATATTATCATTTGTTATTGTACTCTATCTCTTCTATTTCTTTTATTTTATTCTTATTTATTTAGGTTTTTATAATTTTTTATTATAAATTTTATCATTTTTATCTATACAAATCAATTTATCATAAATTTTCACATGTTGAGTCTGCTTAATGTTTAAATTATATTTCTTATGTGTTTAATTTTATTTTTTATTTGAGAGATTGAGTGATAAAATAACATCAATGAAGAATGTTATACGTCTTTTTTTTCTTTTTGGTTTACCTTTCTTTTTGTAAATATCATGAGTAACTATATAAAATGGTACTTATGCATAAAAGATAAGTACAAATTATATCCTATCTTCTATTAGTAAAAATTTTATTATGTATCTTGAAATAGAAAAAAATATTGTAAATTATTTTAGACCAATAAATTTGTCATCGTTGTGAGCAATTGTAAAATTTTGAAAAAATTATAGGTATTCGATGATTATTTTATTTAGTCTATTATATTAGTTCTTTTAGTCGAATATTATTTTGAATTTGTATTGGATTCGAACATTTAAAAAAATATATTTAAAAGGGTGCAACCCTTCTTAATTAAAAAATGGATAAATTTATATGCTTATTACAATAGCTAACTACTTAGGCTAAGATAAAAAAAATGCATTAAAGATTAGGTGAAAATAATTAGCATTTGAAAGAGTTTGAAGATGATACACTTGAATATTGGATAAATTTTTATTGTGTTTGTTCCTATTATTTTATATTTCACTATTTTTTGTTTTAAGTCTTTTAATATTGTTCCTTTGTATCTTAGTATTTTAAAAAGGTTTAATTTTGAGAGGTGCGTATTATTGAGAGAATTAGTTGTGAATTTTTGAAGTTGGACTTTAAAATCTGATTTTCTGCATTACTTTTAAACTAAGTCCGCAATTTTGAACGGCTATATATAACTAACTCTGTGATGATCAAAATTAGGTGAAACAAAGTCTGAGTTAAATCTGGGAATATATGGAGCTGGACGGGAAAGTTTGAGGACTTTTTGTTAAATATATAATTTATGGTAAATTTTTGAAGTGCGGTTTGTCGATTCTGATTTTTCTGTAGAACTCTTAAAATGGCATCAACTTGTTTACTCTCTGAGAATTTTTCAATTTGAATCTTGAAATGAGACCAATTTTGAATGAAACTTTGGTATTATTAGTTTAATCTTGTAAAATTTTAAAATTGTTGGAGCTGTGATTGTAAAGATATAAATTTTTGAAATATGATACATGATGTAGTAAAAATCAGGTTCTGTTTTCTAAGTTAGTAACTTTGTAAGCTTATAACTTTTAATCCTAGATGGATATTGAGGTGAAACTAAATGGTGGTGAAAACTGAATGTGTCTAGTATATGTGAATTAAATTTTAAGGCTGTCCATATTTTAATGAGTGAGTTATGGAATTTGAAAGAGGATGTGTTCACTGGATTTTAAAACAGAACTCTACAAAAAATTACTCAACTTTCAAGCTACATAAGTTTTTCATTAAAAATAGTATTGACTTGGAACCAATTAGAAAAGAAACCTAGATAAATCTATTTGAAACCTGAACACTGGTGTTGTTTTCTGTTTTTTTAAACACTGCAGAGCAGTCACAGTTTTGCCTTAATAATAAAAAAGTTATCATTTTCTATTTATTAGAAATTTTAGTCTGAGATGGTTCCCTAGACATAAAATTTGCGCAATTTTGAGTTCATTTGATATATTAATAATAGGAAGGAAGTTAATTCGTCGCGACTATTTTTGTGACAGCTTTAGTTATGGGACTTAAAAAATAGACTTTTATATTATTAACAGATATTTTGAGAATATTAAGGTAAGAATTATTGTAATAATTTAAATAATCTTTTAGGAAAAAGCTAAAGATCAATTAAGTAAACTAGAAACAACAACGTTAGTACTAGATTTATATTTAAGGTTCAGGCAAGTATATGAAAAATAAAACTGGTTCAATATAGATTTAATGAACTTATACTTAGAATATGTTGGTTATTCATATTGTTAAAACACAATAAAAACTGAAATAAATTGTATTGTAAAAGTTAAAAGAGAAACGAAAGTGGAATGAAGAAGTAAAGAAGTAAAGAGGTAGTGGTGATAACAAATATAAAGTTTAAGGAAAAGGTTAAAGAAAAATGTTAAGGAAAAAGTTTAGAAAAAGAGTAAAGATAAAGACAAGAAAGGTTTGAAGATTAAGGTTTAAGATTTAAGGATTAAAGGTTAAAGAATTAAGATTTAAGGTTTAAAAAAATAAGGTTTGAGGTTTGAGGATAAAGATTGAGAAAAAGATTGAGGATGATTGAATTAAAGAAACATGATATTGAGCACAATCTCGTGAGGACGGTGATATGTAGCACTCACTTGAGATATTGTGCATGAGACTCAATGGGGACAGCGATACGTAACGTGTAACACCTTACCACACAGAGTCTTATGCTTAAGTCATAAAACTGAGGTGGTGAGGTGTTACGACCTCTAAAAATAATATATATATATATATACACACAATCTCGAAATAACCCAAAGCAGAAAACGACAACCTTTTTCTTTGAGTCAACCTTTAAGAGGGACAGACATAAAATACAAGGTGGAGAATCTATATACATTCCTAAATATAAACAAAGATACGACCCTGAGTCCCAAGAGTTCTTCGCTCCGTCAGTGTCTCCAGAATACAGAGTGGTACTTCTCAACCTGCATCTGAAAAATAACAATATTGTATGGGATGAGAACCAGGGGTTCTCAGTATAGTTAAGGTGCCCACATATATAATAAACATACAAGGTCCCGGAAAAGCGAAAGGCAATCCTAGAATGCCGACAATCAGATTATAAATCTTAAGGAACTAAAGCTGAAACCATAAACGAGGATAGGTCTCTAAGGTTCTAAACTTGATCAACATCTAATCAAAACCCTCAATCTCTTCGCCTTTCCTCCGTTCCTCCAACTCCGATGAAATTACCTAGACAGACAAAACAGACAAGTCAAACACATACAGAAAGCATATATAACAAGTAGGCAATTAGCAATTAACGTGAATAAACAATTAAGCAAGCCAAGACAATGCACACTCAAATAAAATATACAAATGCACATGATGCATGCTTTTCCTAGCGCGGGTCATGAGCTCATGCGTCGGTTGTTTACCCACAACCCGACATTACTCGGGGCAAACCCCGAATATGGTCTCTTTACTGTGTTAGTTAGACACCTTGGCGTCACGGTTACCTGTGTCAATTAGGCCACATCATAATAACATTTTAATGTGTATCACAGTAAGAAACAGTGCTATCAGTTAGGCAAACATTCCCGCATTAGCAATCTTAGGCTATCAGTTAGGTAGGCACTTTTACATTAGCAATTTGGCACAAAGACCCATTCAACATACCATTTTCATGAATCATTATCCATTTATGTTATCTTTTCCACTCATGGTTTCTCATTTTCTCTCTTTTCATTATACATCCACATCACCAATTACATATAAATACCTCCGCATCACCACATTATTAAATGTACCTCCACATCACCGCTTAACTACACATACCTCCGCATCACCAATTAACTTTAAACCTTCTTGGGGACAAGTTACACATTTTTATTTAACTAAGTCCCTAAACTTTTACAGAAATTCAGACATAATCTCCCCTAAAATAACACTAATTGGTCATTACACTCTCTTTAATCCCATTAGTTATTGTAAAATCACATGTTTAGAAAATAAAACTTGGTTCTGGGACATTCCGACTATAATTGAAACTTGTACAAATCTTTCAAAATTCTGCTATCATTGCAGAAAAACAGCATGGAGTAGTAAATTTGTTAAATTCACTAAAAATCCAATTCTCACCCATTGCCTTCCAAAATTGATGTCTTTAAACAAGACTCTTCCAGATTTCCATAAAATTAAATTCCAGATTGTTATCATATCATATGAAAAAATTATGAGGTTAGAAACTCAACCCTACCTTTTAGAATTATGTTTTCAAAATCCAGCGAGCTACCCACACTCTTTGCAGCATATCTAATTAGTACACAAAGCTTGAAACTGCCATTAGTTTCAGCTCAAAATCTCATCCGAATTATAAATTAAGTGGGTTGGAAGTTGGTACTTCTGCGGTAGAGAAACAGAATTTCCTGCAGAAAGCATCAATCTTTAAAAATTCGTTTCTTCCAAACCACTCATCAATAAATTCTGAATTTTTTTTATGAGACGCTCATAACACATTAAAGTTTCATGGAAAAATAGTTTTATTCAAAAATAGGGCCTGGTTTGCTCCCAAAAACTGGTTTATTCCACTGTCAATTATGTATAAAATTCTGCCTTGGACCTTTTCAACAACTTTACATGCCATAATTCACATTTGAACTTATATTCCTTTCCAAAGTCACATTTCCAACCTTCCTTCAGTTATCTAAGGTTGCTTTCATAGCCAACATAACCCAACAAGATCATCAATAATTTAATTCAACAACCAACAATCAATTCAACTTATCCTATAGGGCAACTAGCCTAAGTTTTCACGACACATTACATATTATATACGAGAAACCAAAACCATATACCTTGGCCGATTTTCCGATAACCTAGAACACCTCAAGCATTTCTGAACCACAAGCTCCACAACTCCAGCCCTCTCACAAACGATACCCAGCCTCCAAAGTTAATCTTCTAGCCTCTAACTTCTCAAATTAACTCCAATCGATAACTAATTTTAATCTAACATCACAATTATCACTATAATCAATATAGAGTTCACTAAATCAACATCTCACAAAAAGTTAGAGGGTTCTTACCTGACCCACAACTCAAACAAGCTAAACCCGACAATACCCGCAGGTTAACTCGAACCTAAACACCGAAATCATGCAAAATTCAACATAATTTCACATTGGGTTTTGAAATTGGGAAAGAGAAAATTGAAAATAAAAACGTGAATTTCTTATCTAATTGACCACTAGACTTTGTAGAGCTCGACGCTGCGGTCGCGTGGTCAAAAACGGTGCAGCGATCGGAGCTCCGGATCAAAAGTTATGTGAGGTTGAATTATTGAGTGAGGGTTTGGTCTCCTTCCTCCTCCCTCATGCAAGCTTTCTGCGTTGGTTTTCATTTTGGAGGAGAGAAGAAGAGCTGAAGCTCTTTTATGTCATTGAATTGGGCTGGGTCTTAGGCCCAATACGGGCCCATTTCGACCCATTTGGCCCAATCTTGGACCAAATTCTTTAAAATTGGTGCCAAAATTCATATTTTAATTATGAGTAATCACAACAACTAATGATCCTTAAACACATTTCAAGCCACTCACATCAATTAATCAGTTTTTAATCATTATTAATTATTTGCAATTATCCAATTAACTTTGTAGCCATTCTAAAATTAAAACCGTTATTAAAAATAAATCCCTTACTTCAAAGTCGCATTAACAACGCAATCAAGACAACGGCAGCGGCATCAACCGAACAGCAGCTTTGATGGTGGTTTCAGCGGCCACAGAACGGTTCCCAGCGACAACAACAACAACAACAACTTGCAGCAGTTCTGAGCTAGCAGAGAAGTCAACCGAGATAGGGCAAGGCAAGGTGGAATAGTAGGTACGATGGCTTTCGGTGAGCTCAGCAGCAGTGACAAGTTATTTTTCCACTGTTGCGTTTCTTCCCACGACAGACTCAAAAGCGGCGATAGCTCATCGGCGGCAGCGGCGACCATGGAGGCTTCAACGCTGGTGACCAGCTTCAACGGAGCTTCCCTGCCGTGTTTCTCTTCTCTCTCTTCGGGCTCCTTGGTGGCGGCAACAGCGACGAGATCCCCTTCCAGCGGCAGACAGTCACAACGTTGAAGCCTCTACGACGGCTAGGTTTCGACAGTGATGGCAACGCAATCGCGGTGTGGGACGACTCTTGCTCTTCGCGTCTTCTCTCTTTCTGCTCTTCGTCGGCAACGCGTAGGACAGCGGCTCCAAGGTAGATTGGCGGCGATGCGAATGACGGCCTCCACGGCGGTGAGGTGCGACTGCAACAGCATCTTCCATCTCGAGCTCTTCTTCTCTGCATCACTCTCCTCAGTCTGATTTTCCATTTCTGAACATTGAAGGGGATGTGGTGGTGGAGGCGGTGACGAGAACTAGGGTTAGGTTTAGGACAAAATTAGGGTGTTTGACTTAGGAATTTAGGGTTAGGGTTAGGTTTTTTTTTAAAGGAATATGAATAGAATTGATATTTAGATAAAATTAAAGGGTAGAATAATAATTTTAAAATCAAATGTACTCTATTAAAAATATTTAAGAATATTATTTATTAATATATCACAAATTCAAAAAATATAATAAATTTAATTTTCCAAAACCTTAGGTTGTTACAAGTAGACTTACTATGCTTCACTGCTTATTCTGAGTATCTGTCATTATTATTGTCAAACTCGCGAGTTAACTCGTAAACTCATACGAGTTTACGAGTTTAGGTAATGGAATCAAGTTAACTCGGACACAAACTCATTTCTGAGTAGACTTGGGTAAACTTGCATAAACTTGAGCAAACTTGCGAGTTTACGGGCGAGTCAGCAAGTTTGCTTTGTTTGGCCTTTTTCGTCAAAACGGCGCCATGTTGGATAGAAAAAAAAAAGAAGAAAGGGAGCAACGTATGAATGTAACCCTAAACACTAAATCCCTCACTTTGCTCGCCACACTCACTCAGTCACTATCTTCTCCAAGCCCTCTTCGCATTTCGTCCGTCCCTCGTCGTCGTCCGTCCCTCGCCGTCGTTCGCCGTTCGCCGTTTCTCAAACAGCTCATCACTGTCTCCTTCTTCTCCGTTCTTTCACTCTCACTCTCTGTTCTCTGTTGACTTTGTTTTGCATCAAAGCTCGTAGACTTGTGGAACCTCTGCCGTCGCCACACTGCCATTGTTCGTTGCGTCTTCTGCCGGTCGTCACGTCCCCTGCCACCGTTCGTTCTTGTCTTCCTGCACAGAATAGCAAAGCCTGGTTTCTTAACTGAGCCTACTCTAAAGTGATAACAATAAAAAAATTAACCTCAAACAAATTAAATGATTAATCAGATGGGATGGAAGAAATTTAAAACAAAGAATCATGAAATAAAAGATTATTAATTTTTTTTATTTTGTGTTTATGCAACTAAAAGTTATAATCAAGATGACATTAAAAGAAATTTAAAACAAAGAATCATGAAATAAAAGATTATTAATTTTTTTATTGTGTTTATGCAACTAAAAGTTATAATATAATAATCAAGATGACATTAAAGTATTCAATTTGTGAGAGAGTAAAAATTTAAATATTAAGTCAGATTATAGTTTTTATTTTATAGTTTTCATTCATCGACGATGTAAAAAAAATTTACGCAAACATCTGATCATGTATTGATATATCAATAAAATTAAAATAACTAACTTTTAGATTCATCATTTAAAAAATCCTAAACATGTAAATTTGATTGAATAATTATATAAAACTCTTTATATTATCAATATATTAAAATTAAATTCTATAATTATAACTAAAATGATGATATATTTATTTTAACATAAGTAATTACATATTAAACATGTGACATACTCTTATAAATTTTGTTTTCCACCCCTTTATGATAAGTAATTATTTTTATGAAAATTTGTGAAACTGATTATTTTGTACTAGTCATACGATTATATTATATCAGTAAATTATCTAATCGTATTAATTTTATTCATTCATTCGTTTTTTTAATAAGTCATGCATTAATTTTACTAAATGTAAAGACATAAATAAATAATTTATTCCAATTTATTCAAAATTCTAAATAAATTATTATGATTGGTATGATTCCACACTACAAGAAACATCATTAAAATCGACGGCCAAATCGACGGCTTAGCCGTCGATAATATTAAATTTCGACGACAAAATAAACGGCGGAGGTGGTCTCTATAAAACTTGTCGACTTTTCAAAATTCTAATAAAATCGATGGCTTGCCTAGCCATCGATAATAATTTAATAAAATCGACGGCTTTACTGTTTATAATATGAGTTTAAGAATTTTACATTCTTACTAAAATCGACAACGGTGCCGTCGATATTATTATATAAAATCGACGCCATCTTTGTCGATATTTGATTCAATAAAATCGACCATGTTTCTGTTTATAATATGCTTACTAAAATCGACAATGTTACCGTCGATATTTGATCCAATAAAATCGACACACCTGCCGTCGATTTTATTATTTAGATATCGACAAATTCTTTGTCTATATTTGGTTTTTCTTGTCTATTTTAAAATTAAAAAGTGACAATAAAAGCGACAACCATTCTGTCTATTTTAATAGATATGTTTTAATTATTTTTTTTATTTGAAAAATAGTAAACAATTAATGCAAATAATATAGAAATAAAATTTATATAGAATATAAATAACAAGACAAATAAATTTTTAAATATAAAAATAAAATTTATACTAAATATTAGATAATGAGTTTACAAACTTATCAAAATAATAAATAATCCTCTAACATAAAGACTTAAGATAAGATAAATAACTAAACTTAGACTTATATTCTATATAACATTACATATTGCACATAACTCACCAATAACTTTCAATATGTTAAATTAGAAACAATCAAGATGACTATGTCTGTCTAAATTACATATCGCAGATAACTCACCAAGAATGAATGCAAGAGCCAATCCCAGAACCAAACCCATCTGCAATATAATTATTTGTTAGTCTTGCAGCTAATTTAATTTAGCAAAGATTATGATCTATTTTTTAAAAAAAAAGTAGAAATGTAAAGAACCTGTAATACTCGAGCTGCAGTCGCAGTGGCCTTGTCATAATCCTTGGCAGCAAATGCGCCTGCAAGAATTGCCTGCAATCAACTTGAAAGTAGGATGAAGTAAAAAATAGTGCATTATGTAAACAGAGGTATCAACCTGCCCAGCAACAGCAAGACCATCGGCAAGAAGAGATACTGCCAGCCAAATCTGCAGGCAGACTTGAAATGCAGCCATAGATTTTGATCCCTGGTGTGCAGCTAGTGAGGCGGCCAGAGTGACACAGAATGTTACAGCAGTTACTCTCATTAACAACAGAAAACCTGGATGATAAGAATGAAACAAAATAATCTCAATGTTGAAATGCTAGTTAAACTATTTGGCTATTTCCCAGGGATAATCAACTTGAAATGCTAGTTAACCTTACCATTTTTGAGAAATCGATCAAACTGTAGATGTTTGATGCTGGGAGGCATAAGATCAACTTTTTGCATCAATTTCCATAGGAGTATTACAGAAATTAGGTACCTGCATTCACAGTTAATTTGAAACTAAGAGATGACTAAGAGAGAAAGAAGCAAAAGAAAAATAAGAGTTAACATTAGAGTATAGTTAGATTATTCTAACTCCAATGAAATAAGACTTACTGAGATATAACATGAGCAATGGCTGTACCACTAACACCTAAGCGGAATACAAACATGAACAAAGGATCCAGTGCTATGTTGGTCAAATCTCCTGCCACTGGATCACATAAGGGAAAGGGTCATCAGAATTAGATGATATTAAGATGTTGCAACACACAATTGATAAAATTTTAAGGCATACAAGTGGCATATAGAGGTGTTTTAGTGTCTTTAAATCCTCAGAAGACTCCCTGCATTGCTAACAAGAGAAGAACAGCCGGCGTGCCAAGAGATCTCAATGTCAGGTAGTTCTGTGCAGGTTTGAGAATGGGAGAGTCCTTCATGAAAAAAATTGTGTACAATATGTTAAACAAAATGCTAAAGCGCTGAAACTAAAATGATCATTCTGCAAATGTTTATAAGAAACCACTTACATAATTTACTCCCATGAAGTGTAATAAAGGTTTTGCTGCAAATATGAGGAATATTGCCTGGACAAGGCCAAGAATACCACCAATTACCAATGCTGATGATGCAGAAGGGATATGCCTTCCCTTATGCTCAACCTTAACTACATTTGAGTCCATATGGATCAAATCTGGTTTCTGAACATCTCCATCTATTATTACCAAAAAAAAAGTGCCTCAATGCCTTGTTATGCAAGCTACGAAGCACAGACACACCAACTAAGTGACGTGTCACGTGTCCATGTTTTAAGAATTTTTGGCAGAACATAGACAGTAGGAATATTCGAAGAAAACATGACTAAAAACCAAACCACCATGATTTAGATAAGAATGGGAGGATGTTACCTTTATCTGGTATAAGTTCATTAATTTCAGCTTTCAGAATGGAACCTTCTTCCAAGGATTCACTATCCTTTACCATAGGGCTGGCTGCTGTAAGGGCATCTTCCTCAGCCACAAAAGAAGTAGTCACACTGACGAGTGGGAAAATTGCAATCCTCGATATTTGATTGAAGAGAGCTATGGATACTCCTACAGCAGCAAGCTCCACTGCACCTGTATGCATAAACCAACGATATTTAACAGTGGACACACTAATCCAACTGTAGGAGTATAGATTATTAGAGCAAACTCTTTAATATTATCAATAAGAACTTGAAGAAGGCAGGTAACGAATAAGATCAAATGTTTCTTATACTCTAGGATTAAAAACTTAGTGATGAAACTCACTCTGTAGTACAGAGTCTCGTTCCTGTCATGCAGTCTATTTAAGATTCTCCATTTCGCTAAGGAAACAAATTTATCTGATTAGCCTCAGGTGTTCTTCTCCAAGGACCTGTATGAAGTCACTGAACGAAAAATAATAAATTAAATAATTAGCTGATTTAAGATTACTGAAGAAGGAATTAGAGACAAGTAAGAAATAGGAATTCAAAGCTTAGATATTTGCATAGATAAAATAGCTATAAGAACAGCAACAACTAAGCCTTGTGTCACTAAACATAGTCAGTTACTACAAGGAACAAATCAAGCAACACCAAAGTGCTAAAATAGTTCTAAGAAGATAATATCCAAAGATCAGTCTCAAACTTACTGAAACGTTCATATTGGTGCTCGAATGATATGACATGAGGAGGAAGGAGACCCCGAAGCCCCAACCGATCCCTTTCAGTCAAGGGAAACCCAGTATCCTATATTTTTAGAGAATTTTAACAATAAATATATAAATAAATAAAAAGAGAGTTTTAGGATGTAAAACATAAACCAAAGCAACGTATATCAGTCTATCAGATAGAAAAAAGGTTCTCATCAAGCATAATTTCATAATAAATCAACATTTTCAACGTTTAAACAAACTTCAAACAAATGCAATGCAAGGGTAGCTAAAACTTGTTCAATGAAACTTTAATGTCGTACCATTATGCAAAGTAGTGTATGAATTGAATAATAATTGAACAACTAAGAAAATAAATATTTGACAGGAAAGCATGTAAAAAACTAGTTGCATATCAAACAAGAACAAAGAACCCAGCTAGAGAATTAGGATTAACTGTGACATGGTCTGTTTGAGGTTCAATTAACCATCATTAATTTAAGATTTATTTATTTATTCTTTCAATTAAACATCTACTGTTAATTGGTACAGAGGTGGTAGAGTTATTCAAAGAGGAAGGGCCACTGCCCATTCCTTTGCCCTGGTTGCCATATAATGCTACTTTTTTGAAATTTATTCTTATGTAAAAGAATTTTAAAATTTTGCTACATTTTTTCCCCAACATAAAAACTTCATTTCGAGAATGAAACAAGAGCAATGCAAGGAAAAAACCTGTTAATAGCAAAAGAAGAACATCACAACTACAAAGCACCGAAGAGATCACTTTTTGCTTGGGGCAAAAAATTCACTCAGCTCCTATGGCCAAGGTAGCATAACCTACCTAAAATGTAAAGAAACAACAAGCCAACTCACTCAGTAATTTGAACAAACATAAGATATGCATAACAACTCAAACAACCTTTTCAATTCAACCAGAACATCAATGCCTGTCAAATCAATCAGCCAACAACCGATTAATTAAAACAAAAAACAGATTTGAACTTGCCAGTAACATGCAATAGAAAACACTTCCAAAAACCCTTGCAGGCTTGCGGTGAGCGAATATTACCAGATGGTGCTTAGAACCATGCTAAAGACATATAGCAGGTAAAACCAAAGCAGTTGCAGGGAAGAATCAGAAAATATATATGAGATATAGAGCAAGCATATTAAAGGATACGAAGCTTCTACACAAGGTTATTAAAAACAGATAAAATTTTCTATAAGAAAACCAGAAAACATAAATTCAAAAATACACTCTGGAATTCCCATGCCAAGCTAGATTCCACATTAACAAAAGCAAAATAAACAACAAATTAGTAAATCAAGAGCATAAATTTACCAAAATAAATGTCAAATCAAATAGGAATCCTATCAAAATTTTTCATTGAACAAAACTTGAGACTCTGTCAATCACTTTAAAGGCCAGAAACAATAACATGCATTTATCATGATGTAACTAAATTCACCAAATAATCAATGAAATCGCATGTTCAAATGCATTATTCTAAACCTTTTAAATTTGATTTCAACCCTATGCAACTAAATCATTAGTCCAAACAGCAACAAGATGTAAAAATAATTAAACTACCGAAGTTAGGTTTCCTTAAAGATCATCAAAAAGGACACGTTTTTTCGGCATCTTGAGCTTCTTCTTGGAGCTCAACATAGTGGTTCCCTGCTCCTTCTTCTGGTCTCAGGCGGCGACGGCGGGAGGAGGAGAAGAAGAACTTACAATGTGATAGAGTGAGAGAGAGAGAGAGGAACTTACATGAAGAGGATGGCGCGGCGGCGGGCTCGGCGGAGGAGGAGAAGAAGAAGAAAAAGCAGCTCTGCTCTCAGGCGGAGGACGGTGGGCTTTCTCAGGAGTCGGAGAAGAAGAAGCTGTGCTCTCTGCCTCTCTTCGTGACCGTGACTCCATTCTGGTCTCTACTCTCGGGCGTTGGAGGAGAAGAAGAAGCATCACTCTAGATCTGAATATTTGGGGTTAAATTTTGGGAAGATGAGTGAAGCGAGCAGGGACGCGGGAAGCAAACGTGGGAGTAATTTTTTGTTGATAAAAATCGATGGCTATATTGTCGATTTTAGTTAAAATAAAAAATTAATGCTCTAATTGTCTATTTTATACAATAAATCTATACCGTTCGTTCAATCTAAAAAAGAGATCTCTGCCGTCTAAATTTATCGACGACAAAAGCTATCGATATTTTAATTATTAAAATCGACAACCCGTCTTATAAAAATTTCAACCCCTATTTCGTCGGTAATATGACGATAGTAGTGAAGGGCTAAAAAATTATCAAAATAATAGACGACATTGTTATCGATTTTAATATTTTATTTTTAATCATTCCTTTTTTATTTTATAGACGACAAGCCGTCGAAAAATATCAATGGCAAACTTAACCGTCGATTTTTGGCGTCAATAATTACATTGTTTCTTGTAGTACCAAATAGTACATATATAAATAATTGATTATATTCCTTTTCAAGTTTTTTATAAAATAAAAGATTATATACAGACATTCAACTTATATAATAATGTGAAAAGTTTCTGCTCTTTAAATTATAAAATAATAAATATTACCAATAGATAAATGATAATTATGTTCAATCAACTTAAAAAACTTAAAGGCAAAGAATTTATATTTTTTTCACATATCACTTTATCTTTGTAAAAGATAAAAGCTAATACATACATGATTTATAATAATCTCATGTTCAAAGTTTTATTTTAAAGAGTTAAAATAATGTACATTCATTGATAAAATTAAATTTTTTAACTATAATATAAATATTTTATTTAAAATTTAAACTATATAATATTATCAATGAGTAATAATTCTATTTTAAAGACATATAATTTTATTCATTATTTTAATATTGAAAATAGTTATACTTTGGCTTTAGCCGTTATTTTGTAAAAATTTATAATAACAATTGCTTTATGTGTTTTTGTTTAAAAAATAAAAAATACTCCATATATATATATAATAATTGTTTATCGGCAGATTTTTTTGTCTATTGCTAATAATTAAATCCGATGATAAATTCGATAGTAAATTTAAATTTAAAAAAATATTTAAACATTCAATATATAATTTTAAATATTTAAATTCAATGCTTTCTAAACTAATAAGTCGAAAAATATAACACCAATTAACTCATAAAATAATTCATCAGGTTAGAAGACAAAGAGACAGACAATGGGAAATTTGTTAAGATACCTAATCCAGTAACAAGGAGATAACTTGCCATCTGACGTAGCTGTAGATCTAGATTTTTTGGAAAGTGCACTGACCTTATCCCATGTAAGATGATATTCTGGCACTAATGATCTGAATGATAAATCATGAAATCTAGTCAACAAAAATAGATACACCTGAATCTAAATATTTTTTCATTGTTCACTGTCCTAATGACTTTTGAGTAATTTATTTCTAGTTTACAGACATACTTTTGAGTTGTTTATTTCTAGTTTATAGACATACTTTTGAGTTATTTATTTCTATTTTACAGACATTGATGTACTGAAGACAAATTACTATTATAATGATTGACTTTTGTATATATATTTTTATTTTGTTTTGTGTGTTTTAGTTTGATTGGTTGTTTTAATAAATTAAAGCAACTTATGTAGCGGAAGAACATATAAAGAATTAAAGAATTCATTATATTATTAAAAATTCAGATTAAAAAACTATAATATCACATTTGGCAGCGGTTACAAAACCGCCGCTATATTACAAATATAGCTTTTTAATAGATGATATTTTGCAGCGGTTTACAACTGCTGCTATTTACAAGTAGGCTTGCTGACGTTTTAGTAGCGGTTAAAACCGCCGCAGAAATATTTTGCAGTAAAATACCATCTAGCAACGGTTATTCTATCGGTTATTATTAACTGCTGCTAAAAATTTGGCTGCACGCTATCTTCCAGCGGATTGACAATCATTGCTATCCGTTTTGCAGCGGTTAATAATCGCTGCTATCCTGCTTCATAACTGCTGTTAATTGCCGGATGTGGTGTAATGGTATAAAGTGAATAATCTTCTCAAACAAATAAATTTTATTTGTATCTTTTAATGAGTATCAAACTTAAAAAAGATGGTTAAAAAATATATGTTTATTTATTTGTGTCAACTTGGTAATTAAAAAGAAAGAGGGTGTTTGTGTTGAGGTGTAATTTGAAAGGAAACAAAAAAAGGTAAAAATAACATATTTGATATAATTCAATTCGATTTTTTTGTGCAAATCAACTCGGAATTTTGACCGATGAGTGTACACCTCTATGTGAAAACAAAAAATGGACAAACATCAACGTGAGTCAACTAAGGCGGCTTGCTACAGCATGTTCACCATAAAATGCTCCCTTCAGCATAGATACGAAAAATAATTCTTTGTGTAAAAAAACAAAAATTGAAGATAAATACAGAGTTAGTTAAACAAGTTTTCTTCAAATATAAAACCGGTTTTAGATAAATACAGTTAGTTATACAATTAGTTAGTTTATACTCTCTTGAACAAAGTAACAAAGGTAGAAGAGAGCAACAGGCTTGAAACACTAGATATGATCGTCGGAAAATATAATGGTAGATTTGATAACCAATTAAAATAAAATAACAAGGGTTTTACCTATTATATGTCTT